>NW_027423754.1:0-200976 GCF_013202065.1 Cotesia typhae
CTCTATATTGTTCCTCGGGAAATTTTCTACAAGACACATAGTGTTTTATGAATCTAAAAATTATTTTTTATGAGATATCGTGACTTGAAAAAATTGGGAAAATCGGAAATTCGCAATTGTTCCGCGGGAAGTTTCCTACGAAAATTAATGTGTTTTATAAGTCTAAAATAATTTTTGTTATGAAGTTACAACCCCCATAGAAATAAAGTTATGTAATCGGCTGTTTCCTACGCTGAAACGTTCAAAAATGTAACTTGCGATGTTTACGAAATTTTTATCACAATCGTGATTAGCCGGTAATTTTCAAGCGATCTACACTATTTCCAACCTTCCAATTCTAATAATAGCAATGTTATGTAATCGACTGATTCCAGCACGGAAACGATCAAAAATTTTACTTTCGAATTACACAAATTAACTATCATAATCGTGTTTAGCAGGTCATTTCCAAGCGATCACGGCTATTTCTACGCCTACAACGCCCATAGAAACAAAGTTATGTAATCGGCTGTTTCCTACGCTGAAACGTTCAAAAATGTAACTTGCGAAGTTTTCGAAATGTTATCACAATCGTGATTAGCCGGTCATTTCCAAGCGATCTACCTTATTTCCAACCTTCCCATTCTAATAATAGCAATGTTATGTAATTGACTGATTCCCCCACGGAAACGATCAAAAATTTTACTTTCGAATTACACAAATTAAATATCATAATCGTGTTTAGCCGGTCATTTCCAAGCGATCACGGCTATGTCCACGCCTACAACGCCCATAGAAACAAAGTTATGTAATCGGCTGTTTACTACGCTGAAACGTTCAAAAATTTAACTTTCGAATTACACCAATTAAATATCATAATCATGTTTAGCCGGTCATTTCCAAGCGATCTACACTATTTCCAATCTTCCAATTCTAGTAATAGCAATGTTATGTAATCGACTGATTCCAGCACGGAAACGATCAAAAATTTTACTTTCGAATTACACAAATTAAATATCATAATCGTGTTTAGCAGGTCATTACCAAGCGATCACGGCTATGTCCACGCCTACAACGCCCATAGAAACAAAGTTATGTAATCGGCTGTTTACTACGCTGAAACGTTCAAAAATTTAACTTTCGAATTACACCAATTACATATCATAATCATGTTTAGCAGGTCATTTCCAAGCGATCTACACTATTTCCAACCTTCCAATTCTAATAATAGCAATGTTATGTAATCGACTGATTCCAGCACGGAAACGATCAAAAATTTTACTTTCGAATTACACAAATTAACTATCATAATCGTGTTTAGCAGGTCATTTCCAAGCGTTCTACACTATTTCCAACCTTACAATTCCCATAATAGCTATGTCATGTAATCGACTGTTTCCTACGCTGAAACGTTCAAAAATGTAACTTTCGAAGTTTTCGAAATTTTTATCACAATCGTGATTAGCCGGTCATTTCAAGCGATCTACACTATTTCCAACCTTCCAATTCTAATAATAATAGCAATGTTATGTAATCGACTGATTCCAGCACGGAAACGATCAAAAATTTTACTTTCGAATTACACAAATTAAATATCATAATCGTGTTTAGCAGGTCATTTCCAAGCGATCACGGCTATTTCCACGCCTACAACGACCATAGAATCAAATTTATGTAATCGGCTGTTTCCTACGCAGAAACGTTCAAAAATGTAACTTGCGATGTTTTCGAAATAGTTATCATAATCGAGATTAGCCGGTCATTGCCAAGCGATCTACACTATTTCCAACCTTCCAATTCTAATAATAGCAATGTTATGTAATCGACTGATTCCAGCACGGAAACGATCAAAAATTTTACTTTCGAATTACACAAATTAAATATCATAATCGTGTTTAGCAGGTCATTTCCAAGCGATCACGGCTATTTCCACGCCTACAACGCCCATAGAAACAAAGTTATGTAATCGGCTGATTCCTACGCAGAAACGTTCAAAAATGTAACTTGCGATGTTTTCGAAATTGTTATCACAATCGAGATTAGCCGGTCATTTCAAGCGATCTACACTATGTCCAACCTTCCAATTCTAATAATAGCAATGTTATGTAATCGACTGATTCCAGCACGGAAACGATCAAAAATTTTACTTTCGAATTACACAAATTAAATATCATAATCGTGTTTAGCAGGTCATTTCCAAGCGATCACGGATATTTCCACGCCTACAACGCCCATAGAAACAAAATTATGTAATCGGCTGTTTCCTACGATGAAACGTTCAAAAATTTAACATTCGAATTACACCAATTAAATATCATAATCGTGTTTAGCAGGTCATTTCCAAACGATCTACACTATTTCCAACCTTCCAATTCCCATAATAGCTATGTCATGTAATCGACTGTTTCCTACCCTGAAACGTTCAAAAATTTAACTTTCGAATTACACCAATTAAATATCATAATCGTGTTTAGTAGGTCATTTCCAAGCGATCTACACTATTTCCAACCTTCCAATTCTAATAATAGCAATGTTATGTAATCGACTGATTCCAGCACGGAAACGATCAAAAATTTTACTTTCAAATTACACAAATTGAATATCATAATCGTGTTTAGCAGGTCATTTCCAAGCGATCACGGCTATTTCCACGCCTACAACGCCCATAGAAACAAACTTATGTAATCGGCTGTTTCCTACGCAGAAACGTTCAAAAATGTAACTTGCGATGTTTTCGAAATTGTTATCACAATCGAGATTAGCCGGTCATTTCAAGCGATCTACACTATTTCCAACCTTCCAATTCTAATAATAGCAATGTTATGTAATCGACTGATTCCAGCACGGAAACGATCAAAAATTTTACTTTCGAATTACACAAATTAAATTTCATAATCGTGTTTAGCAGGTCATTTGCAAGCGATCACGGCTATTTCCTCGCCTACAACGCCCATAGAAACAAACTTATGTAATCGGCTGTTTCCTACGCAGAAACGTTCAAAAATGTAACTTGCGATGTTTTCGAAATAGTTATCACAATCGAGATTAGCCGGTCATTTCCAAGCGTTCTACACTATTTCCAACCTTACAATTCCCATAATAGCTATGTCATGTAATCGACTGTTTCCTACGCAGAAACGTTCAAAAATGTAACTTTCGAAGTTTTCGAAATTTTTATCACAATCGTGATTAGAGGGTCATTTCCAAGCGATCTACACTATTTCCAACCTTCCAATTCTAATAATAGCAATGTTATGTAATCGACTGATTCCAGCACGGAAACGATCAAAAATTTTACTTTCGAATTACACAAATTAAATATCATAATCGTGTTTAGCAGGTCATTTCTAAGCGATCACGGCTATTTCCACGCCTACAACGACCATAGAAACAAAGTTATGTAATCGGCTGTTTACTACGCTGAAACGTTCAAAAATTTAACTTTCGAATTACACCAATTAAATATCATAATCATGTTTAGCAGGTCATTTCCAAGCGATCTACACTATTTCCAACCTTCCAATTCTAATAATAGCAATGTTATGTAATCGACCGATTCCAGCACGGAAACGATCAAAAATTTTACTTTCAAATTACACAAATTAAATTTCATAATCGTGTTTAGCAGGTCATTTCCAATCGATCACGGCTATGTCCACGCCTACAATGCCCATAGAAACAAAGTTATGTAATCGGCTGTTTACAACGCTGAAACGTTCAAAAATTTAACTTTCGAATTACACCAATTAAATATCATAATCGTGTTTAGCAGGTCATTTCCAAGCGATCACCGCAATTTCCACGCCTACAACGCCCATAGAAACAAAGTTATGTAATCGGCTGTTTCCTACGCTGAAACGTTCAAAAATGTAACTTGCGATGTTTTCGAAATAGTTATCATAATCGAGATTAGAAGGTCATTGCCAAGCGATCTACACTATTTCCAACCTTCCAATTCTAATAATAGCAATGTTATGTAATCGACTGATTCCAGCACGGAAACGATCAAAAATTTTACTTTCGAATTACACAAATTAAATATCATAATCGTGTTTAGCAGGTCATTTCCAAGCGATCACGGCTATTTCCACGCCTACAACGCCCATAGAAACAAAGTTATGTAATCGGCTGATTCCTACGCAGAAACGTTCAAAAATGTAACTTGCGATGTTTTCGAAATTGTTATCACAATCGAGATTAGCCGGTCATTTCCAAGCGATCTACACTATGTCCAACCTTCCAATTCTAATAATAGCAATGTTATGTAATCGACTGATTCCAGCACGGAAACGATCAAAAATTTTACTTTCGAATTACACAAATTAAATATCATAATCGTGTTTAGCAGGTCATTTCCAAGCGATCACGGATATTTCCACGCCTACAACGCCCATAGAAACAAAATTATGTAATCGGCTGTTTCCTACGATGAAACGTTCAAAAATTTAACATTCGAATTACACCAATTAAATATCATAATCGTGTTTAGCAGGTCATTTCCAAACGATCTACACTATTTCCAACCTTCCAATTCCCATAATAGCTATGTCATGTAATCGACTGTTTCCTACCCTGAAACGTTCAAAAATTTAACTTTCGAATTACACCAATTAAATATCATAATCGTGTTTAGCAGGTCATTTCCAAGCGATCTACACTATTTCCAACCTTCCAATTCTAATAATAGCAATGTTATGTAATCGACTGATTCCAGCACGGAAACGATCAAAAATTTTACTTTCAAATTACACAAATTGAATATCATAATCGTGTTTAGCAGGTCATTTCCAAGCGATCACGGCTATTTCCACGCCTACAATGCCCATAGAAACAAAGTTATGTAATCGGCTGTTTACAACGCTGAAACGTTCAAAAATTTAACTTTCGAATTACACCAATTAAATATCATAATCGTGTTTAGCAGGTCATTTCCAAGCGATCACGGCTATTTCCACGCCTACAACGACCATAGAATCAAATTTATGTAATCGGCTGTTTCCTACGCAGAAACGTTCAAAAATGTAACTTGCGATGTTTTCGAAATAGTTATCATAATCGAGATTAGCCGGTCATTGCCAAGCGATCTACACTATTTCCAACCTTCCAATTCTAATAATAGCAATGTTATGTAATCGACTGATTCCAGCACGGAAACGATCAAAAATTTTACTTTCGAATTACACAAATTAAATATCATAATCGTGTTTAGCAGGTCATTTCCAAGCGATCACGGCTATTTCCACGCCTACAACGCCCATAGAAACAAAGTTATGTAATCGGCTGATTCCTACGCAGAAACGTTCAAAAATGTAACTTGCGATGTTTTCGAAATTGTTATCACAATCGAGATTAGCCGGTCATTTCCAAGCGATCTACACTATGTCCAACCTTCCAATTCTAATAATAGCAATGTTATGTAATCGACTGATTCCAGCACGGAAACGATCAAAAATTTTACTTTCGAATTACACAAATTAAATATCATAATCGTGTTTAGCAGGTCATTTCCAAGCGATCACGGATATTTCCACGCCTACAACGCCCATAGAAACAAAATTATGTAATCGGCTGTTTCCTACGATGAAACGTTCAAAAATTTAACATTCGAATTACACCAATTAAATATCATAATCGTGTTTAGCAGGTCATTTCCAAACGATCTACACTATTTCCAACCTTCCAATTCCCATAATAGCTATGTCATGTAATCGACTGTTTCCTACCCTGAAACGTTCAAAAATTTAACTTTCGAATTACACCAATTAAATATCATAATCGTGTTTAGCAGGTCATTTCCAAGCGATCTACACTATTTCCAACCTTCCAATTCTAATAATAGCAATGTTATGTAATCGACTGATTCCAGCACGGAAACGATCAAAAATTTTACTTTCAAATTACACAAATTGAATATCATAATCGTGTTTAGCAGGTCATTTCCAAGCGATCACGGCTATTTCCACGCCTACAATGCCCATAGAAACAAAGTTATGTAATCGGCTGTTTACAACGCTGAAACGTTCAAAAATTTAACTTTCGAATTACACCAATTAAATATCATAATCGTGTTTAGCAGGTCATTTCCAAGCGATCACCGCAATTTCCACGCCTACAACGCCCATAGAAACAAAGTTATGTAATCGGCTGTTTCCTACGCTGAAACGTTCAAAAATGTAACTTGCGAAGTTTTCGAAATTATTATCACAATCGTGATTAGCCGGTCATTTCCAAGCGATCTACACTATTTCCAACCTTCCAATTCTAATAATAGCAATGTTATGTAATCGACTGATTCCAGCAAGGAAACGATCAAAAATTTTACTTTCGAATTACACCAATTAAATATCATAATCGTGTTTAGCAGGTCATTTCCAAGCGATCACCGCTATTTCCACGCCTACAACGCCCATAGAAACAAAGTTATGTAATCGGCTGTTTTCTACGCTGAAACGTTCAAAAATGTAACTTTCGAAGGTTTCGAAATTATTATCACAATCGTGATTAGCCGCTCATTTCCAAGCGATCTACACTATTTCCAACTTTCCAATTCTAATAATCGCAATGTTATGTAATCGACTGATTCCAGCACGGAAACGATCAAAAATTTTACTTTCGAATTACTCAAATTAAATATTATAATCGTGTTTTGCAGGTCATTTCCAAGCGATCTACACTATTTCCAACCTTCCAATTCCCATAATAGCTATGTCATGCAATCGACTGTTTCCTATGCTCAAACGTTCAAAAATGTAACTTTCGAAGTTTTCGAAATTTTTATCACAATCGTGATTAGCCGGTCATTTCCAAGCGATCTACACTATTTCCAACCTTCCAATTCCCATAATAGCTATATCATGTAATCGATTCTTTTCTACGCTGAAACGTTCATACTTCAGCCATATTTGTGTTGCATTTGAGCCAGATACGGGCCATATTTCGGCCATATTTTAACCATATATGTGCTATATTTTTGCCTCATCTGGGCCATATTTTGGCCTTTTTTGTGCTATGTAATCGACGTTTTCCAGCATGGAAACGTTCAAAAATTGAACTTTCGAATTTCTCGAATTTATTATCACAATCGTGATTAGCAGGTCATTTCCAAGCGATCTACACTATTTCCAACCTTCCAATTCTAATAAAAGCAATGTTATGTAATCGACTGATTCCAGCACGGAAAGGATCAAAAATTTTACTTTCGAATTACACAAATTATATATCATAATCGTGTTTAGCTGGTCATTTCCAAGCGATCACGGCTATTTCCACGCCTACAATGCCCATAGAAAGAAAGTTATGTAATAGGCTGTTTCCTACGCTGAAACGTTCAAAAATTTAACTTTCGAATTACACAAATTAAATATCATAAACGTGTGTAGCAGGTCATTTCCAAGCGATCACGGCTATTTCCACGCCTACAACGCCCATAGAAACAAAGTTATGTAATCGGCTGTTTCCTACGCTGAAACGTTCAAAAATGTAAATTGCGAAGTTTTCGAAATTATTATCACAATCGTGATTAGCCGGTCATTTCCAAGCGATCTACACTATTTCCAACCTTCCAATTCTAATAATAGCAATATTATGTAATCGACTGATTCCAGCACGGAAACGATCAAAAATTTTACTTTCGAATTACACAAATTAAATATCATAATCGTGTTTAGCAGGTCATTTCCAAGCGATCACGGCTATTTCCACGCCTACAACGCCCATAGAAACAAAGTTATGTAATCAGCTGTTTCCTACGCTGAAACGTTCAAAAATTTAACTTTCGAATTACACCAATTAAATATCATAATCGTGTTTAGCAGGTCATTTCCAAGCGATCTACACTATTTCCAACCTTCCAATTCCCATAATAGCTATGTCATGTAATCGACTGTTTCCTACGCTGAAACGTTCAAAAATGTAACTTGCGAAGTTTTCGAAATTATTATCACAATCGTGATTAGCCGGTCATTTCCAAGCGATCTACACTATTTCCAACCTTCCAATTCTAATAGCAATATAATGTAATCGGCTGATTCCAGCACGGAAACGATCAAAAATTTTACTTTCGAATTACACAAATTAAATATCATAATCGTGTTTAGCAGGTCATTTCCAAGCGATCACAGCTATTTCCACGCCTACAACGCTCATAGAAACAAAGTTATGTAATCGGCTGTTTCCTACGCTGAAACGTTCAAAAATTTAACTTTCGAATTACACCAATTAAATATCATAATCGTGTTTAGCAGGTCATTTCCAAGCGATCTACACTATTTCCAACCTTCCAATTCCCATAATAGCTATGTCATGTAATCGACTGTTTCCTACGCTGAAACGTTCAAAAATGTAACTTGCGAAGTTTTCGAAATTATTATCACAATCGTGATTAGCCGGTCATTTCCAAGCGATCTACACTATTTCCAACCTTCCAATTCTAATAATAGCAATATTATGTAATCGGCTGATTCCAGCACGGAAACGATCAAAAATTTTACTTTCGAATTACACAAATTAAATATCATAATCGTGTTTATCAGGTCATTTCCAAGTGATCACGGCTATTTCCACGCCTACAACGCTCATAGAAACAAAGTTATGTAATCGGCTGTTTCCTACGCTGAAACGTTCAAAAATTTAACTTTCGAATTACACCAATTAAATATCATAATCGTGTTTAGCAGGTCATTTCCAAGCGATCTACACTATTTCCAACCTTCCAATTCCCATAATAGCTATGTCATGTAATCGACTGTTTCCTACGCTGAAACGTTCAAAATGTAACTTTCGAATTACACCAATTAAATATCATAATCGTGTTTAGCAGGTCATTTCCAAGCGATCACGGCTATTTCCACGCCTACAATGCCCATAGAAAGAAAGTTATGTAATCGGCTGTTTCCTACGCTGAAACGTTCAAAAATGTAACTTGCGAAGTTTTCGAAATTATTATCACAATCGTGATTAGCCGGTCATTTCCAAGCGCTCTACACTATTTCCAACCTTCCAATTCTAATAATAGCAATGCTATGTAGTCGACTGATTCCAGCACGGAAACTATCAAAAATTTAACTTTCGAATTACACCAATTAAATATCATAATCGTGTTTAGCTGGTCATTTCCAAGCGATCACGGCTATTTCCACGCCTACAATGCCCATAGAAAGAAAGTTATGTAATCGGCTGTTTCCTACGCTGAAACGTTCAAAAATTTAACTTTCGAATTACACCAATTAAATATCATAATCGTGTTTAGCAGGTCATTTCCAAGCGATCACCGCTATTTCCACGCCTACAACGCCCATAGAAACAAAGTTATGTAATCGGCTGTTTCCTACGCTGAAACGTTCAAAAATTTAACTTTCGAATTACACCAATTAAATATCATAATCGTGTTTAGCAGGTCATTTCCAAGCGATCTACACTATTTCCAACCTTCCAATTCCCATAATAGCTATGTCATGTAATCGACTGTTTCCTACGCTGAAACGTTCAAAAATGTAACTTTCGAATTACACCAATTAAATATCATAATCGTGTTTAGCAGGTCATTTCCAAGCGATCACGGCTATTTCCACGCCTACAATGCCCATAGAAAGAAAGTTATGTAATCGGCTGTTTCCTACGCTGAAACGTTCAAAAATGTAAATTGCGAAGTTTTCGAAATTATTATCACAATCGTGATTAGCCGGTCATTTCCAAGCGATCTACACTATTTCCAACCTTCCAATTCTAATAATAGCAATATTATGTAATCGACTGATTCCAGCACGGAAACGATCAAAAATTTTACTTTCGAATTACACAAATTAAATATCATAATCGTGTTTAGCAGGTCATTTCCAAGCGATCACGGCTATTTCCACGCCTACAACGCCCATAGAAACAAAGTTATGTAATCGGCTGTTTCCTACGCTGAAACGTTCAAAAATTTAACTTTCGAATTACACCAATTAAATATCATAATCGTGTTTAGCAGGTCATTTCCAAGCGATCTACACTATTTCCAACCTTCCAATTCCCATAATAGCTATGTCATGTAATCGACTGTTTCCTACGCTGAAACGTTCAAAAATGTAACTTGCGAAGTTTTCGAAATTATTATCACAATCGTGATTAGCCGGTCATTTCCAAGCGATCTACACTATTTCCAACCTTCCAATTCTAATAATAGCAATATTATGTAATCGGCTGATTCCAGCACGGAAACGATCAAAAATTTTACTTTCGAATTACACAAATTAAATATCATAATCGTGTTTAGCAGGTCATTTCCAAGTGATCACGGCTATTTCCACGCCTACAACGCTCATAGAAACAAAGTTATGTAATCGGCTGTTTCCTACGCTGAAACGTTCAAAAATTTAACTTTCGAATTACACCAATTAAATATCATAATCGTGTTTAGCAGGTCATTTCCAAGCGATCTACACTATTTCCAACCTTCCAATTCCCATAATAGCTATGTCATGTAATCGACTGTTTCCTACGCTGAAACGTTCAAAAATGTAACTTTCGAATTACACCAATTAAATATCATAATCGTGTTTAGCAGGTCATATCCAAGCGATCACGGCTATTTCCACGCCTACAATGCCCATAGAAAGAAAGTTATGTAATCGGCTGTTTCCTACGCTGAAACGTTCAAAAATGTAACTTGCGAAGTTTTCGAAATTATTATCACAATCGTGATTAGCCGGTCATTTCCAAGCGCTCTACACTATTTCCAACCTTCCAATTCTAATAATAGCAATGCTATGTAGTCGACTGATTCCAGCACGGAAACTATCAAAAATTTAACTTTCGAATTACACCAATTAAATATCATAATCGTGTTTAGCAGGTCATTTCCAAGCGATCACCGCTATTTCCACGCCTACAACGCCCATAGAAACAAAGTTATGTAATCGGCTGTTTTCTACGCTGAAACGTTCAAAAATGTAACTTTCGAAGGTTTCGAAATTATTATCACAATCGTGATTAGCCGCTCATTTCCAAGCGATCTACACTATTTCCAACTTTCCAATTCTAATAATCGCAATGTTATGTAATCGACTGATTCCAGCACGGAAACGATCAAAAATTTTACTTTCGAATTACTCAAATTAAATATTATAATCGTGTTTTGCAGGTCATTTCCAAGCGATCTACACTATTTCCAACCTTCCAATTCCCATAATAGCTATATCATGTAATCGATTCTTTTCTACGCTGAAACGTTCATACTTCAGCCATATTTGTGTTGCATTTGAGCCAGATACGGGCCATATTTCGGCCATATTTTAACCATATATGTGCTATATTTTTGCCTCATCTGGGCCATATTTTGGCCTTTTTTGTGCTATGTAATCGACGTTTTCCAGCATGGAAACGTTCAAAAATTGAACTTTCGAATTTCTCGAATTTATTATCACAATCGTGATTAGCAGGTCATTTCCAAGCGATCTACACTATTTCCAACCTTCCAATTCTAATAAAAGCAATGTTATGTAATCGACTGATTCCAGCACGGAAAGGATCAAAAATTTTACTTTCGAATTACACAAATTATATATCATAATCGTGTTTAGCTGGTCATTTCAAGCGATCACGGCTATTTCCACGCCTACAATGCCCATAGAAAGAAAGTTATGTAATAGGCTGTTTCCTACGCTGAAACGTTCAAAAATTTAACTTTCGAATTACACAAATTAAATATCATAATCGTGTGTAGCAGGTCATTTCCAAGCGATCACGGCTATTTCCACGCCTACAACGCCCATAGAAACAAAGTTATGTAATCGGCTGTTTCCTACGCTGAAACGTTCAAAAATGTAAATTGCGAAGTTTTCGAAATTATTATCACAATCGTGATTAGCCGGTCATTTCCAAGCGATCTACACTATTTCCAACCTTCCAATTCTAATAATAGCAATATTATGTAATCGACTGATTCCAGCACGGAAACGATCAAAAATTTTACTTTCGAATTACACAAATTAAATATCATAATCGTGTTTAGCTGGTCATTTCCAAGCGATCACGGCTATTTCCACGCCTACAATGCCCATAGAAAGAAAGTTATGTAATCGGCTGTTTCCTACGCTGAAACGTTCAAAAATTTAACTTTCGAATTACACCAATTAAATATCATAATCGTGTTTAGCAGGTCATTTCCAAGCGATCACCGCTATTTCCACGCCTACAACGCCCATAGAAACAAAGTTATGTAATCGGCTGTTTCCTACGCTGAAACGTTCAAAAATGTAACTTGCGAAGTTTTCGAAATTATTATCACAATCGTGATTAGCCGGTCATTTCAAGCGATCTACACTATTTCCAACCTTCCAATTCTAATAATAGCAATGTTAGGTAATCGACTTATTTAGCACGGAAACGATCAAAAATTTTACTTTCGAATTACACAAATTAAATATCATAATCGTGTTTAGCAGGTCATTTCCAAGCGATCTACACTATTACCACGCCTACAACGCCCATAAAAACAAAGTAATGTAATCGGCTGTTTCCTACGCTGAAACGTTCAAAAATTTAATTTTCGAATTACACAAATTAAATATCATAATCGTGTTTAGCAGGTCATTTCCAAGCGATCTACACTATTTCCAACCTTCCAATTTCCATAATAGCTATGTCATGCAATCGACTGTTTCCTATGCTCAAACGTTCAAAAATGTAACTTGCGATGTTTTCGAAATTGTTATCACAATCGAGATTAGCCGGTCATTTCCAAGCGATCTACACTATTTCCAACTTTCCAATTCTAATAATCGCAATGTTATGTAATCGACTGATTCCAGCACGGAAACGATCAAAAATTTTACTTTCGAATTACACAAATTAAATATCATAATCGTGTTTAGCAGGTCATTTCCAAGCGATAACCGCTATTTCCATGCCTACAACGCCCATAGAAAGAAAGTTATGTAATCGGCTGTTTCCGACGCTGAAACGTTCAAAAATTTAACTGTCGAATTACAACAATTAAATATCATAATCGTGTTTAGCAGGTCATTTCCAAGCGATCACCGCTATTTCCACGCCTACAACGCCCATAGAAAGAAAGTTATGTAATCGGCTGTTTCCTACGCTGAAACGTTCAAAAATGTAACTTGCGAAGTTTTCGAAATTATTATCACAATCGTGATTAGCCGGTCATTTCCAAGCGATCTACACTATTTTCAACCTTCCAATTCTAATAATAGCAATGTTATGTAATCGACTGATTCCAGCACGGAAACGATCAAAAATTTTACTTTCGAATTACACGAATTAAATATCATAATCGTGTTTAGCAGGTCATTTCAAGCGATCACGGCTATTTCCACGCCTACAACGCTCATAGAAACAAAATGATGTAATCGGCTGTTTCCTACGCTGAAACGTTCAAAAATGTAACTTTCGAAGTTTTCGAAATTATTATCACAATCGTGATTAGCCGCTCATTTCCAAGCGATCTACACTATTTCCAACTTTCCAATTCTAATAATCGCAATGTTATGTAATCGACTGATTCCAGCACGGAAACGATCAAAAATTTAACTTTCGAATTACACAAATTAAATATCATAAACGTGTGTAGCAGGTCATTTCCAAGCGATCACGGCTATTTCCACGCCTACAACGCCCATAGAAACAAAGTTATGTATTCGGCTGTTTCCTACGCTGAAACGTTCAAAAATGTAACTTGCGAAGTTTTCGAAATTATTATCACAATCGTGATTAGCCGGTCATTTCCAAGCGATCTACACTATTTCCAACCTTCCAATTCTAATAATAGCAATATTATGTAATCGACTGATTCCAGCACGGAAACGATCAAAAATTTTACTTTCGAATTACACAAATTAAATATCATAATCGTGTTTAGCAGGTCATTTCCAAGCGATCACGGCTATTTCCACGCCTACAACGCCCATAGAAACAAAGTTATGTAATCGGCTGTTTCCTACGCTGAAACGTTCAAAAATTTAACTTTCGAATTACACCAATTAAATATCATAATCGTGTTTAGCAGGTCATTTCCAAGCGATCTACACTATTTCCAACCTTCCAATTCCCATAATAGCTATGTCATGTAATCGACTGTTTCCTACGCTGAAACGTTCAAAAATGTAACTTGCGAAGTTTTCGAAATTATTATCACAATCGTGATTAGCCGGTCATTTCCAAGCGATCTACACTATTTCCAACCTTCCAATTCTAATAATAGCAATATTATGTAATCGGCTGATTCCAGCACGGAAACGATCAAAAATTTTACTTTCGAATTACACAAATTAAATATCATAATCGTGTTTAGCAGGTCATTTCCAAGCGATCACGGCTATTTCCACGCCTACAACGCTCATAGAAACAAAGTTATGTAATCGGCTGTTTCCTACGCTGAAACGTTCAAAAATTTAACTTTCGAATTACACCAATTAAATATCATAATCGTGTTTAGCAGGTCATTTCCAAGCGATCTACACTATTTCCAACCTTCCAATTCCCATAATAGCTATGTCATGTAATCGACTGTTTCCTACGCTGAAACGTTCAAAAATGTAACTTGCGAAGTTTTCGAAATTATTATCACAATCGTGATTAGCCGGTCATTTCCAAGCGATCTACACTATTTCCAACCTTCCAATTCTAATAATAGCAATATTATGTAATCGGCTGATTCCAGCACGGAAACGATCAAAAATTTTACTTTCGAATTACACAAATTAAATATCATAATCGTGTTTAGCAGGTCATTTCCAAGTGATCACGGCTATTTCCACGCCTACAATGCCCATAGAAAGAAAGTTATGTAATCGGCTGTTTCCTACGCTGAAACGTTCAAAAATTTAACTTTCGAATTACACAAATTAAATATCATAATCGTGTTTAGCAGGTCATTTCCAAGCGATCACGGCTATGTCCACGCCTACAATGCCCATAAAAACAAAGTTATGTAATCGGCTGTTTACAACGCTGAAACGTTCAAAAATTTAACTTTCGAATTACACCAATTAAATATCATAATCGTGTTTAGCAGGTCATTTCCAAGCGATCACCGCTATTTCCACGCCTACAACGCCCATAGAAACAAAGTTATGTAATCGGCTGTTTTCTACGCTGAAACGTTAAAAAATGTAACTTTCGAAGTTTTCGAAATTTTTATCACAATCGTGATTAGCCCGTCATTTCCAAGCGATCTACACTATTTCCAACTTTCCAATTCTAATAATCGCAATGTTATGTAATCGACTGATTCCAGCACGGAAACGATCAAAAATTTTACTTTCGAATTACACAAATTAAATATCATAATCGTGTTTAGCTGGTCATTTCCAAGCGATCACGGCTATTTCCACGCCTACAACGCCCATAGAAACAAAATTATGTAGTCGGCTGTTTCCTACGCTGAAACGTTCAAAACTTTAACTTTCGAATTACACCAATTAAATATCATAATCGTGTTTAGCAGGTCATTTCCAAGCGATCTACACTATTTCCAACCTTCCAATTCCCATATTAGCTATGTCATGCAATCGACTGTTTCCTATGCTGAAACGTTCAAAAATGTAACTTTCGAAGTTTTCGAAATTTTTATCACAATCGTGATTAGCCGGTCATTTCCAAGCGATCTACACTATTTCCAACCTTCCAATTCCCATAATAGCTATGGCATGTAATAGATTGTTTTCTACGCTGAAACGTTCATACTTCAGCCATATTTGTGTTGCATTTGAGCCAGATACGGGCCATTTTTGTGCCATATTTCGGCCATATTGTGACGGGTTATTCTTCAGCTCGTAAGCTCGTCGGATACCAGGGTCGATTTTTATGAAGAATATTTTTATTAATAATAATAATAAACTAATTATCGTAATACTAGTAATTAATTAATTAACTGCCTTGTTATTAACAAATTTTTTTTTTTTATTTATTATGGGAAATAAAAAAATTTATAAACATTTCAAATAATTAAACAAAGTTGAATTTTAACTTTAATAAATATTTTAATATAGATATTATAATTTTAATTTAATAATAAAATAATTATTAAAATTAACAATGACTTTAAATTAAAATTTAAAACGAACTTAAATATATATATACGGTCGGTAATCTAGATAATCGGTTAATCGTGGTCGGTACGGTAGTTTCTTTTTGCCAAACACGAGCTAATGAATTTCAAAGCTAGCACCCTGTATCCTGGTGACTAGTCGTCCCCAGGATTCCTAATTTTTACCCGGGTACGAGCGGATAGAATCCTTCTCGCACCACCTACTCGAATTGGTTCACAGTACACGAACTGAAGGCCCCTGTACTGCGGGACGGTTAATCTTGATTAATGTATAACCAGCGTTATACAATAACCAAAATTAATCGGTTAATTTAATCAAACTTACCTTGCAATTATCCCAGCGGACCAAAGCAAAGAAAGCTTGATTGAGCTTCGAATCCAGCGACTCAACACTCACAGGTATAATCCGTTAATGGAATTATCGTGCCGTTCTCCGTCGCGTTTATAAAAGGACGAAATAAGAGTCGTCAAGTGAACAAATAAATATTTTTGGCGCGCTCTCGTGGTGGGACAGGAACTAAAAATAATGTACGCGAATTTAACGAGTTATCTTAATTTAATTAACTTTGGTATTATTAATAGTGAAACATAATACAATATTTGACTTAAATTATAATTAAATAATAAAAAAAATATAAAAAAAATTAGCTTTCTTCACATTCTCCTTTCCTGGATAGAAAAGTGATGAACTTGGTTTATCACTTTTCGTCTAGTTGATCCGGGGTTGGGGGATTGTTGGTCTCAAATTTATACAGAAAATCTTTTACATATTTTCCAGTAGGCTTTTTGATGGTTCCGCTTCGGGTTTGAATAATTTTAAACACCTGCTGGTTCTTGTCATACGCATGAAAAGTTCGGCGTCGTTGATGGGGTCTTAAAGGTCGGTCCTCTAATGCAGACATAGGACGAATAACTTCCGAGAGCTGTTCCATCGCTGTTTTAATTTTTCTGGGTGGTTCGAAGAGTGAGGCTTCAGCAGCGGAGATAGGTGGACCGTCTTCTGGATCGGGGATTGAATCATAAGCGATCCAATTTGCTTGGAGCTCTAGTACGGGGCTTGGTGGTTTAGTTTGTTGTTGCTGATGATTGTTAGAGATGGATTTTGGTTGAGGATTAGGTGACGTATTCTCTTTTATGGTTTGATTTCCTGACTGCTTACTCGAAGACTGTTTAACTATTGACTAATTTACTACTGACTGAGTGACTGATGACGTTTTAATCAAAGGTTGTTTAACGGATGACGGTTTGACGGAATACTGATTAACGGATGACGGTGTGCCGGAATACTGTTTTACGGATAACGGTTTGACTGAAGATTCTTTGACGGATGACTGCTTTAAGGATGACGGTTTGACTGAAGACTGTGTGTTTGATGACTTGTCAGGACGATCAAAACCAGGTTTTAGTGGATCATAGGTTTCTACTTGAGTTCTTGCGGGTACTCGCATTTTATAGTTTGCTTTTACAAAGTCGGGGATGGTTTTATATCCAAATTCGCAACATTGCCCCGGACTAGCTGCACCAAATAATTTAACTTCTCGTTCGATTTTGAGCCGAGTTTTATGTATTTGCTTTGGAGTGTGATGACAGGCTAGCATACTGATTGAAAAATGTTCCGGATGTGGTAGGTTTTTACAGTTTAGCAAAGCTCTTTGTAATAATTCGATTTCAGTAAGTAAGTTTATCGTGTTTTCCCTGGACATCTTGACTCTAGATTAGGTTATAAATAAAAATAAAAAAAAATTGATGTTTACAAGTTTTATATCTTAAATGATTATGAGAACAAGGCAGATAAGTCATTAATTACTAGATAAAGTTTTAATTCTAAGATTAGTTAGTTATGGTGTATAGAAAGGTTTTAAATCTTTGATATGAACAGTCTGGATTTTTCCGTCTTTGGTAATTTCGACGATGGCCGGTCCAATAATTTTAGTAACCGTATGACCAGAAGTATATTTGTTAGCTAATTTACTTGAAAAATTATCTATTGCGGAGGAAAGGTAATGTTCTTTTTTACATACTTGATCTCCTACTTGTGGCGTCCAATTTTCGTGACGTTTATTGTAATATTTACTTTGCTTATCATAGGCTTTAGCTAAATTAACTTGTACTAATTCCATTGTCTCGCTTAATGTCTTTGCCGCTTCTGAAATACTATACTCTTTGTCTAATTTGTGTTTTTGAGAATAGATGGATACTGGGGGTTTAATTTCTCTTCCATAGTTTAAATATGCTGGTGTAAATTCTGTAGACTCGTGTCGTGCAGTATTATATGCAAAGGTTAGTTCAGGTATTAGTTTGTCCCAGGCTTTTTGGTTCTTTTCCACGAATTGGGCTATCATAGTTCCTAATACGCGATTTGTACGTTCAACAGGATTACATTGGGCCGAATATGGTGGTGTTCTTATATGCTTAATATTGTATTTATTTAACAAGTTAGTAAATTCCTTACTTATAAAGGGTGTACCATTATCCGTCATTACTTTTTCAACGCGGCCAAATCTTAATAAAACCTTTTCTTTAAATGCTCTGGTAACGGCAGTTGCTGTTTGTTGCCGTAGAGGTTGGACCTCTATCCATTTTGTGAATTTATCCTGCATTACTATTGCGTAGGACATCCCATTGGATGATCGTGGTTTAGGCCCGATGATATCTACTGAAACTACTTCCCATGGTTGTGTAGTTTGTATAGTTCCCATTGTTCCTGCGGTAAGTTTTTGGGGAGGTTTATATTCTTGACATTTTTCGCATTTTCTGACATAGTCGGTTATCTCTGCACGCATTTTTGGCCAATAGTATGATTGAGAAATTCTCGCGATTGTTTTAGCGATTCCTAAATGACCAGCCGTTGGTTCATCGTGATTTTCTTGTAAAACTTTTAATCGATTTGATTTCCCAATACATAATTTCCAGGTATCCCCACGATCAGAATAATTTAGACTATGATATGCATGTCGATAAAGATTATTATTCATAATATAGAATTCTGGATAATTCTGAGGTTGTGTTTCTACTCCCGCTTTAACTTTGTCATACCAATCATCAATTTCTACATTAGCAATTAATATACTAGAATCTACTGTTTCTTCAATGTTACTGGTATTACTGGTTTCCTCATTTCTAGATAGTGCGTCGGCTACTTTATTCCATTTTCCTTTTCGGTAAATAATTTCAAAATCAAACTGCTGTAGGTAGAGACTCCATCGAGCCACTCTACCTGTAGGGCTTTCGATTGATCTTAACCATTTAA
This sequence comes from Cotesia typhae, assembly GCF_013202065.1. Classification (NCBI taxonomy): domain Eukaryota; kingdom Metazoa; phylum Arthropoda; class Insecta; order Hymenoptera; family Braconidae; genus Cotesia; species Cotesia typhae. The sequence goes on from NW_027423754.1 coordinate 19,281, forward strand.
GAGATTGATGATCAGTTATAACCATAAATTTATATCCTTCGATATATGGTCTCATTTTTTCAATTCCCCATACTACGGCTAGACATTCTTTTTCGGTGACAGAATAATTTTGTTCTGCTTTGTTCAAGGTTCTACTGGCATAGGCGATAACACATTCTTTATCCTTTTGTACTTGCGTTAGTACAACTCCTAGTCCCGTATTACTTGCATCGGTTTGTATCGTGAATTGTTTCGTAAAATCTGGTGGTACTAAAATTGGAGCGGTTTGTAACTTTTCTTTCAGGGTTTCAAAGGTGGTTTGCTCAGGTTCTTCCCATCTCCAGTGTTTCCGTTTCTGAAGAAGAGAAGTCAACGGTTTAGTCAGATCTGCGCAATTTGGGATAAAACGGCGGTACCAGGAGATCATCCCTAAAAATTGACGCAGTTCTTTTACGGTTTTCGGTGGTTGGATTTCGTGAATTGCCCGTACTTTCTCTGGATCGGTACTTATTCCTTCTCCATTGACTACGTGGCCTAGGTATACGGTTTGATTTTCCAGGAAACGGCTTTTCTCTGGATTAATCTTCAGGTTTGCAATTTTCAATCGAGTAAAAATTTCGCGCAGGAGTTCCATATGATGCTCAAGAGTTTCACTGACAATAATTATGTCATCAAGATAAACTACTACATATGGTTCTAAATCTACGCCAATAATTTCGGACATTGCTCGTTGAAAAGTTGCCGGAGCGGAGTGATGGCCAAACGGCATCACACGGAACTGGTATAACCCACGACCCGGAATTGTGAACGCGGTTATCGGTTTACTAGCTTCGTCTAGTGGAATCTGCCAATATCCACTTTTGAGATCTATTGTAGAAATTACTTTGGCAGTTTTAAGTTTATCTAGAGATGCATTTATGAACGGTAAGGGAAATGCATCTTTTTCGGTTACATCATTTACATTACGGAGATCTACGCAAAATCGAAGTTTGTTATTTTTTTTTCGGACTACAACGATCGGGGAACTCCATGGACTATTAGATGGTTCAATGATGCCATCTTTTAACATTTGGTCTACTTCATTATTGATAATTTCTTGCATAGCCGGATTACGAGGATAATAACGAGCTTTGATGGGTTCGATATTTGGTTTAAGTTTAATTTTATGAACAGCACAGGTAGCTATTCCACTTAATTGGATGTTTTCTTTAATAAGTTGATCAATTTCCTTACGCGCGTCATTTAAAGTTAGGTTATTGTATTCCTCAATCGTAAAGGGATTACTTTGATTAATGATTTTATAACCGAGTTTTGTTAAACTATCCATGCCTAACAGCATATCGTTTGAACAGGTAGTTAGAACATGAAAGGACAAATCATGTTGTTTTTGATTGTGTTCTACGGTTAATATAACGGTTCCTACTGTATGAATTGGACTATTATCTAACGTTGACCCGGACGTTGTATTTGAATCATAATTTTTATACCAGTGTTTTTGTTGTAAATAATTCCATAATTTTAACGATATTATTGACGCGGTAGCTCCAGTATCCATTAACGCATGTACAGTAAGTGATTTTATCTGTATCTCTGTATATGGGCGGTTATCACTATTGTTTATTGACTTTGTACAGAATTGTCCAGCTCCGTTCTCAAATCTTGTTGGTTGGTGGTCCCTAGATCGTTCATGGGTTGGCTCGCGGACCTCGGGTCGACCCCTTCCTGGTTTCCCGGATAAGGACAAGGACAATCACGTGAAAAGATATCCATAGTTCCACATCTTGAACAGAATTTTACCGGTTTATTTCGGCATTGATTACGCCTGTGTCCCCGTTGACGACATCTCCAACAGTATTCTTTCCAGTTGTATTCATTTATAATTATGGGGGTGGTTTTGACTGATTTGACGGTAGAAGGTTTATACGATTTCTCTTGGGTCAGTATCTGTTCATATTCTCCGCTTAATTTGATTAACTCCGTGACAGAGGTAAATTCTGCGCGTTTAATATATTTTCGGTATTCTGGACGTAAATTTTGATACAGTCTAGCTAGTTGTGCTGTTGGACTCATTTTCCCGAATCGTCTCATCAATGTTTGTAATTGTATAATATACTCTTTCACGATCTCATTACTTCCCTGAATGCGATGGCGGATTTGTTCTTCTAGCTCTATTTCTGTTCCCGGGGGTGTATAGAATATCTTTAAATCTTCCGTGAACTCATCCCATGTTTGCCAATTCCTTTTATTATTTCTATACCATAATAACGCTTTATCTTTTAAAATTAATGGTACACATTCTAGTAATCGATTCTTGTCGTAACCATAGCTAGCGACAAGTTCTTCGATTCTTTCCAAAAAATCTAATACATTATTTCCGCCCCCAAACATAATATTCCATTTTCTAACTAGATCCCGTGCCGCTGTTTCTGGTAAACGATTTTCTAATGTTGGACTAGGATTTACTAATTGTTGAGTTAGGCTTTGCCTTACTTGATTTGCGAATTCATTACGTTGTCTCTGGTCCCGGTCTTCTATTATTCTTTGCTCATATTCCCATTCTTTGAGCAACCTATTTTCCATTTCTTGTCTTATTTGTTTTTCCCGCTCTTCGCGTTGCTGTTGCCATTCCCTCTTACGTTGTTCTATTTTATCCCGAATTTCTTTTTCTGCTTCTTCGGTCGATAATGATTCCGCTCCCATTTCTAAATCATTTTTTATTTCAAGTTCATCTAGATCGCGGAGAATATTTTCGTAACTAGCAGCTCTACTTTTATTTGATAGCTTCTTTTCCTTTAAGAAATCCCGAAGGATGGGTCTTAATTCAGCAAGGGTCGCATTTTTATCATATTGGATACCCCATTTATCCATTTCTTCGATTACTTGTTCGCGACGCAGTGTCCAGACGTAGGAGGTTTTAGCCGGTGGTGTTCGGTTTAACATTTTTACTAAGTCTCGTCTAGTCTAGTCAAAATATCAGGTCCCTGTTCGAGCGCCAATTTGTGACGGGTTATTCTTCAGCTCGTAAGCTCGTCGGATACCAGGGTCGATTTTTATGAAGAATATTTTTATTAATAATAATAATAAACTAATTATCGTAATACTAGTAATTAATTAATTAACTGCCTTGTTATTAACAAATTTTTTTTTTTTATTTATTATGGGAAATAAAAAAATTTATAAACATTTCAAATAATTAAACAAAGTTGAATTTTAACTTTAATAAATATTTTAATATAGATATTATAATTTTAATTTAATAATAAAATAATTATTAAAATTAACAATGACTTTAAATTAAAATTTAAAACGAACTTAAATATATATATACGGTCGGTAATCTAGATAATCGGTTAATCGTGGTCGGTACGGTAGTTTCTTTTTGCCAAACACGAGCTAATGAATTTCAAAGCTAGCACCCTGTATCCTGGTGACTAGTCGTCCCCCAGGATTCCTAATTTTTTACCCGGGTACGAGCGGATAGAATCCTTCTCGCACCACCTACTCGAATTGGTTCACAGTACACGAACTGAAGGCCCCTGTACTGCGGGACGGTTAATCTTGATTAATGTATAACCAGCGTTATACAATAACCAAAATTAATCGGTTAATTTAATCAAACTTACCTTGCAATTATCCCAGCGGACCAAAGCAAAGAAAGCTTGATTGAGCTTCGAATCCAGCGACTCAACACTCACAGGTATAATCCGTTAATGGAATTATCGTGCCGTTCTCCGTCGCGTTTATAAAAGGACGAAATAAGAGTCGTCAAGTGAACAAATAAATATTTTTGGCGCGCTCTCGTGGTGGGACAGGAACTAAAAATAATGTACGCGAATTTAACGAGTTATCTTAATTTAATTAACTTTGGTATTATTAATAGTGAAACATAATACAATATTTGACTTAAATTATAATTAAATAATAAAAAAAATATAAAAAAAATTAGCTTTCTTCACAATATTTTAACCATATATGTGCTATATTTTTGCCTCATCTGGGCCATATTTCGGCCATTTTTGTGCAATGTAATCGACGTTTTCCAGCATGGAAACGTTCAAAAATTTTACTTTCGAATTACACAAATTAAATATCATAATCGTGTTTAGCTGGTCATTTCCAAGCGATCACGGCTATTTCCACGCCTACAATGCCCATAGAAAGAAAGTTATGTAATCGGCTGTTTCCTACGCTGAAACGTTCAAAAATTTAACTGTCGAATTACAACAATTAAATATCATAATCGTGTTTAGCAGGTCATTTCCAAGCGATCTACACTATTTCCAACCTTCCAATTCCCATAATAGCTATGTCATGCAATCGACTGTTTCCTATGCTCAAACGTTCAAAAATGTAACTTTCGAAGTTTTCGAAATTTTTATCACAATCGAGATTAGCCGGTCATTTCCAAGCGATCTACACTATTTCGAACCTTCCAATTCTAAAAATAGCTATGTTAGGTAATCGACTGATTCCAGCACGGAAACGATCAAAAATTTTACTTTCGAATTACACCAATTAAATATCATAATCGTGATTAGCAGGTCATTTCCAAGCGATCTACACTATTTACAACCTTCCAATTCCCATAATAGCTATGTCATGTAATCGATTCTTTTCTACGCTGAAACGTTCATACTTCAGCCATATTTGTGTTGCATTTGAGCCAGATACGGGCCATATTTCGGCCATATTTTAACCATAAATGTGCTATATTTTTGCCTCATCTGGGCCATATTTCGGCCATTTTTGTGCTATGTAATCGACGTTTTCCAGCATGGAAACGTTCAAAAATTGAACTTTCGAATTTCTCGAATTTAGTATCACAATCGTGATTAGCAGGTCATTTCCAAGCGATCTACACTATTTCCAACCTTCCAATTCTAATAATAGCAATGTTATGTAATCGACTGATTCCAGCACGGAAAGGATCAAAAATTTTACTTTCGAATTACACAAATTAAATATCATAATCGTGTTTAGCTGGTCATTTCCAAGCGATCACGGCTATTTCCACGCCTACAATGCCCACAGAAAGAAAGTTATGTAATCGGCTGTTTCCTACGCTGAAACGTTCAAAAATTTTAATTTCGAATTACAACAATTAAATATCATAATCGTGTTTGGCAGGTCATTTCCAAGCGATCACCGCTATTTCCACGCCTACAACGCCCATAGAAACAAAGTTATGTAATCGGCTGTTTCCTACGCTGAAACGTTCAAAAATGTAACTTGCGAAGTTTTCGAAATTATTATCACAATCGTGATTAGCCGGTCATTTCCAAGCGATCTCCACTATTTCCAACCATCCAATTCTAATAATAGCAATGTTAGGTAATCGACTGAATCCAGCACGGAAACGATCAAAAATTTTACTTTCGAATTTCTCGAATTAAATATCATAATCGTGTTTAGCAGGTCATTTCCAAGCGATCTACACTATTTCCAACCTTCCAATTCTAATAATAGCAATGTTATGTAATCGACTGATTCCAGCACGGAAAGGATCAAAAATTTTACTTTCGAATTACACAATTTAAATATCATAATCGTGTTTAGCTGGTCATTTCCAAGCGATCACGGCTATTTCCACGCCTACAATGCCCATAGAAAGAAAGTTATGTAATCGGCTGTTTCCTACGCTGAAACGTTCAAAAATTTAACTTTCGAATTACACCAATTAAATATCATAATCGTGTTTAGCAGGTCATTTCCAAGCGATCAGGGCTATTTCCACGCCTACAACGCCCATAGAAACAAAGTTATGTAATCGGCTGTTTCCTACGCTGAAACGTTCAAATATTTAACTTTCGAATTACACCAATTAAATATCATAATCGTGTTTAGCTGGTCATTTCCAAGCGATCACGGCTATTTCCATGCCTACAATGCCCATAGAAAGAAAGTTATGTAATCGGCTGTTTCCTACGCTGAAACGTTCAAAAATTTAACTTTCGAATTACACCAATTAAATATCATAATCGTGTTTAGCAGGTCATTTCCAAGCGATCTACACTATTTCCAACCTTCCAATTCTAATAATAGCAATGTTATGTAATCGACTGATTCCAGCACGGAAACGATCAAAAATTTTACTTTCGAATTACACAAATTAAATATCATAATCGTGTTTAGCAGGTCATTTCCAAGCGATCACGGCTATTTCCACGCCTACAACGCCCATAGAAACAAAGTTATGTAATCGATTCTTTTCTACGCTGAAACGTTCATACTTCAGCCATATTTGTATTGCATTTGAGCCAGATACGGGCCATATTTCGGCCATATTTTAACCATATATGTGCTATATTTTTGCCTCATCTGGGCCATATTTCGGCCATTTTTGTGCTATGTAATCGACGTTTTCCAGCATGGAAACGTTCAAAAATTGAACTTTCGAATTTCTCGAATTTATTATCACAATCGTGATTAGCAGGTCATTTCCAAGCGATCTACACTATTTCCAACCTTCCAATTCTAATAATAGCAATGTTATGTAATCGACTGATTCCAGCACGGAAAGGATCAAAAATTTTACTTTCGAATTACACAAATTAAATATCATAATCGTGTTTAGCTGGTCATTTCCAAGCGATCACGGCTATTTCCACGCCTACAATGCCCACAGAAAGAAAGTTATGTAATCGGCTGTTTCCTACGCAGAAACGTTCAAAAATTTAACTTTCGAATTACACCAATTAAATATCATAATCGTGTTTAGCTGGTCATTTCCAAGCGGTCACGGCTATTTCCACGACTACAACGCCCATAGAAACAAAGTTATGTAATCGGCTGTTTCCTACGCAGAAACGTTCAAAAATGTAACTTGCAATGTTTTCGAAATTGTTATCACAATCAAGATTAGCCGGTCATTTCCAAGCGATCTACACTATTTCCAACCTTCCAAATCCCATAACAGCTATGTTATGTAATCGACTATTTTCTACGCTGAAACGTTCATACTTCAGCCATATTTGTGTTGCATTTGAGCCAGATACGGGCCATATTTGTGCCATATTTCGGCCATATTTTAACCATATATGTGCTATGTTTTTGCCTCTTCTGGGCCATATTTCGGCCATTTTTGTGCTATGTAATCGACGTTTTCCAGCATGGAAACGTTCAAAAATTTAACTTTCTAATTGGACAAATTAAATATCATAATCGTGTTTAGCTGGTCATTTCCAAGCGATCACGGCTATTTCCACGCCTACAATGCCCATAGAAAGAAAGTTATGTAATCGGCTGTTTCCTACGCTGAAACGTTCAAAAATTTAACTTTCGAATTACACCAATTAAATATCATAATCGTGTTTAGCTGGTCATTTCCAAGCGGTCACGGCTATTTCCACGACTACAACGCCCATAGAAACAAAGTTATGTAATCGGCTGTTTCCTACGCTGAAACGTTCAAAAATGTAACTTGCGAAGTTTTCGAAATTATTATCACAATCGTGATTAGCCGGTCATTTCCAAGCGATCTACACTATTTCCAACCTTCCAATTCTAATAATAGCAATGTTATGTAATCGACTGATTCCAGCACGGAAACGATCAAAAATTTTACTTTCGAATTTCACAAATTAAATATCATAATCGTGTTTAGCAGGTCATTTCCAAGCGATCTACGCTATTTCCACGCCTACAACGCCCATAGAAACAAAGTAATGTAATCGGCTGTTTCCTACGCTGAAACGTTCAAAAATTTAATTTTCGAATTACACCAATTAAATATCATAATCGTGTTTAGCAGGTCATTTCCAAGCGATCTACACCATTTCCAACCTTCCAAATCCCATAACAGCTATGTTATGTAATCGACTATTTTCTACGCTGAAACGTTCATACTTCAGCCATATTTGTGTTGCATTTGAGCCAGATACGGGCCATATTTGTGCCATATTTCGGCCATATTTTAACCATATATGTGCTATATTTTTGCCTCTTCTGGGCCATATTTCGGCCATTTTTGTGCTATGTAATCGACGTTTTCCACCATGGAAACGTTCAAAAATTTAACTTTCTAATTGGACAAATTAAATATCATAATCGTGTTTAGCTGGTCATTTCCAAGCGATCACGGCTATTTCCACGCCTACAATGCCCATAGAAAGAAAGTTATGTAATCGGCTGTTTCCTACGCTGAAACGTACAAAAATTTAACTTTCGAATTACTCCAATTAAATATCATAATCGTGTTTAGCAGGTCATTTCCAAGCGATCACCGCTATTTCCACGCCTACAACGCCCATAGAAACAAAGTTATGTAATCGGCTGTTTCCTACGCTGTAACGTTCAAAAATGTAACTTGCGAAGTTTTCGAAATTTTTATCACAATCGTGATTAGCCGGTCATTCCCAAGCGATCTACACTATTTCCAACCTTCCAATTCTAATAATAGCAATGTTATGTAATCGACTGATTCCAGCACGGAAACGTCCAAAAATTTTACTTTCGAATTACTCCAATTAAATATCATAATCGTGTTTAGCAGGTCATTTCCAAGCGATCACCGCTATTTCCACGCCTACAACGCCCATAGAAACAAAGTTATGTAATCGGCTGTTTCCTACGCTGAAACGTTCAAAAATGTAACTTGCGAAGTTTTCGAAATTATTATCACAATCGTGATTAGCCGGTCATTTCCAAGCGATCTACACTATTTCCAACCTTCCAATTCTAATATTAGCAATGTTATGTAATCGGCTGTTTCCTACGCTGAAACGTTCAAAAATTTAACTTTCGAATTACAACAATTAAATATCATAATCGTGTTTAGCAGGTCATTTCCAAGCGATCTACACTATTACCACGCCTACAACGCCCATAGAAACAAAGTAATGTAATCGGCTGTTTCCTACGCTGAAACGTTCAAAAATTTAATTTTCGAATTACACCAATTAAATATTATAATCGTGTTTAGCAGGTCATTTCCAAGCGATCTACACTATTTCCAACCTTCCAATTCCCATAATAGCTATGTCATGTAATCGATTCTTTTCTACGCTGAAACGTTCATACTTCAGCCATATTTGTGTTGCATTTGAGCCAGATACGGGCCATATTTCGGCCATATTTTAACCATAAATGTGCTATATTTTTGCCTCATCTGGGCCATATTTCGGCCATTTTTGTGCTATGTAATCGACGTTTTCCAGCATGGAAACGTTCAAAATTGAACTTTCGAATTTCTCGAATTTATTATCACAATCGTGATTAGCAGGTCATTTCAAGCGATCTACACTATTTCCAACCTTCCAATTCTAATAATAGCAATGTTATGTAATCGACTGATTCCAGCACGGAAAGGATCAACAATTTTACTTTCGAATTACACAAATTAAATATCATAATCGTGTTTAGCTGGTCATTTCCAAGCGATCACGGCTATTTCCACGCCTACAATGCCCACAGAAAGAAAGTTATGTAATGGGCTGTTTCCTACGCTGAAACGTTCAAAAATTTTAATTTCGAATTACAACAATTAAATATCATAATCGTGTTTGGCAGGTCATTTCCAAGCGATCACCGCTATTTCCACGCCTACAACGCCCATAGAAACAAAGTTATGTAATCGGCTGTTTCCTACGCTGAAACGTTCAAAAATGTAACTTGCGAAGTTTTCGAAATTATTATCACAATCGTGATTAGCCGGTCATTTCCAAGCGATCTCCACTATTTCCAACCATCCAATTCTAATAATAGCAATGTTATGTAATCGGCTGTTTCCTACGCTGAAACGTTCAAAAATTTAACTTTCGAATTTCTCGAATTAATTATCACAATCGTGATTAGCAGGTCATTTCCAAGCGATCTACACTATTTCCAACCTTCCAATTCTAATAATAGCAATGTTATGTAATCGACTGATTCCAGCACGGAAACGATCAAAAATTTAACTTTCGAATTACACAAATTAAATATCATAATCGTGTTTAGCTGGTCATTTCCAAGCGATCACGGCTATGTCCACGCCTACAACGCCCATAGAAACAAAGTTATGTAATCGGCTGTTTCCTACGCTGAAACGTTCAAAAATTTAATTTTCGAATTACACCAATTAAATATCATAATCGTGTTTAGCAGGTCATTTCCAAGCGATCTACACTATTTCCAACCTTCCAATTCTAATAATAGCAATGTTATGTAATCGACTGATTCCAGCACGGAAAGGATCAAAAATTTTACTTTCGAATTACACAATTTAAATATCATAATCGTGTTTAGCTGGTCATTTCCAAGCGATCACGGCTATTTCCACGCCTACAATGCCCATAGAAAGAAAGTTATGTAATCGGCTGTTTCCTACGCTGAAACGTTCAAAAATTTAACTTTCGAATTACACCAATTAAATATCATAATCGTGTTTAGCAGGTCATTTCCAAGCGATCAGGGCTATTTCCACGCCTACAACGCCCATAGAAACAAAGTTATGTAATCGGCTGTTTCCTACGCTGAAACGTTCAAAAATGTAACTTGCGAAGTTTTCGAAATTTTTATCACAATCGTGATTAGCCGGTCATTCCCAAGCGATCTACACTATTTCCAACCTTCCAATTCTAATAATAGCAATGTTATGTAATCGACTGATTCCAGCACGGAAACGTCCAAAAATTTTACTTTCGAATTACTCCAATTAAATATCATAATCGTGTTTAGCAGGTCATTTCCAAGCGATCACCGCTATTTCCACGCCTACAACGCCCATAGAAACAAAGTTATGTAATCGGCTGTTTCCTACGCTGAAACGTTCAAAAATGTAACTTGCGAAGTTTTCGAAATTATTATCACAATCGTGATTAGCCGGTCATTTCAAGCGATCTACACTATTTCCAACCTTCCAATTCTAATATTAGCAATGTTATGTAATCGGCTGTTTCCTACGCTGAAACGTTCAAAAATTTAACTTTCGAATTACAACAATTAAATATCATAATCGTGTTTAGCAGGTCATTTCCAAGCGATCTACACTATTACCACGCCTACAACGCCCATAGAAACAAAGTAATGTAATCGGCTGTTTCCTACGCGGAAACGTTCAAAAATTTAATTTTCGAATTACACCAATTAAATATTATAATCGTGTTTAGCAGGTCATTTCCAAGCGATCTACACTATTTCCAACCTTCCAATTCCCATAATAGCTATGTCATGTAATCGATTCTTTTCTACGCTGAAACGTTCATACTTCAGCCATATTTGTGTTGCATTTGAGCCAGATACGGGCCATATTTCGGCCATATTTTAACCATAAATGTGCTATATTTTTGCCTCATCTGGGCCATATTTCGGCCATTTTTGTGCTATGTAATCGACGTTTTCCAGCATGGAAACGTTCAAAAATTGAACTTTCGAATTTCTCGAATTTATTATCACAATCGTGATTAGCAGGTCATTTCCAAGCGATCTACACTATTTCCAACCTTCCAATTCTAATAATAGCAATGTTATGTAATCGACTGATTCCAGCACGGAAAGGATCAAAAATTTTACTTTCGAATTACACAAATTAAATATCATAATCGTGTTTAGCTGGTCATTTCCAAGCGATCACGGCTATTTCCACGCCTACAATGCCCACAGAAAGAAAGTTATGTAATCGGCTGTTTCCTACGCTGAAACGTTCAAAAATTTTAATTTCGAATTACAACAATTAAATATCATAATCGTGTTTGGCAGGTCATTTCCAAGCGATCACCGCTATTTCCACGCCTACAACGCCCATAGAAACAAAGTTATGTAATCGGCTGTTTCCTACGCTGAAACGTTCAAAAATGTAACTTGCGAAGTTTTCGAAATTATTATCACAATCGTGATTAGCCGGTCATTTCCAAGCGATCTCCACTATTTCCAACCATCCAATTCTAATAATAGCAATGTTATGTAATCGGCTGTTTCCTACGCTGAAACGTTCAAAAATTTAACTTTCGAATTACAACAATTAAATATCATAATCGTGTTTAGTAGGTCATTTCCAAGCGATCACGGCTATGTCCACGCCTACAACGCCCATAGAAACAAACTTATGTAATCGGCTGTTTCCTACGCTGAAACGTTCAAAAATGTAACTTGCGAAGTTTTCGAAATTTTTATCACAATCGTGATTAGCCGGTCATTCCCAAGCGATCTACACTATTTCCGACCTTCCAATTCTAATAATAGCAATGTTATGTAATCGACTGATTCCAGTACGGAAACGTCCAAAAATTTAACTTTCGAATTTCTCGAATTAATTATCACAATCGTGATTAGCAGGTCATTTCCAAGCGATCTACACTATTTCCAACCTTCCAATTCTAATAATAGCAATGTTATGTAATCGACTGATTCCAGCACGGAAACGATCAAAAATTTTACTTTCGAATTACACAAATTAAATATCATAATCGTGTTTAGCTGGTCATTTCCAAGCGATCACGGCTATGTCCACGCCTACAACGCCCATAGAAACAAAGTTATGTAATCGGCTGTTTCCTACGCTGAAACGTTCAAAAATTTAATTTTCGAATTACACCAATTAAATATCATAATCGTGTTTAGCAGGTCATTTCCAAGCGATCTACACTATTTCCAACCTTCCAATTCTAATAATAGCAATGTTATGTAATCGGCTGTTTCCTACGCTGAAACGTTCAAAAATTTAACTTTCGAATTACACCAATTAAATATCATAATCGTGTTTAGCAGGTCATTTCCAAGCGATCTACACTATTTCCAACCTTCCAATTCTAATAATAGCAATGTTATGTAATCGACTGATTCCAGCACGGAAACGATCAAAAATTTTACTTTCGAATTACACAAATTAAATATCATAATCGTGTTTAGCAGGTCATTTCCAAGCGATCACGGCTATTTCCACGCCTACAACGCCCATAGAAACAAAGTTATGTAATCGATTCTTTTCTACGCTGAAACGTTCATACTTCAGCCATATTTGTATTGCATTTGAGCCAGATACGGGCCATATTTCGGCCATATTTTAACCATATATGTGCTATATTTTTGCCTCATCTGGGCCATATTTCGGCCATTTTTGTGCTATGTAATCGACGTTTTCCAGCATGGAAACGTTCAAAAATTGAACTTTCGAATTTCTCGAATTTATTATCACAATCGTGATTAGCAGGTCGTTTCCAAGCGATCTACACTATTTCCAACCTTCCAATTCTAATAATAGCAATGTTATGTAATCGACTGATTCCAGCACGGAAAGGATCAAAAATTTTACTTTCGAATTACACAAATTAAATATCATAATCGTGTTTAGCTGGTCATTTCCAAGCGATCACGGCTATTTCCACGCCTACAATGCCCACAGAAAGAAAGTTATGTAATCGGCTGTTTCCTACGCAGAAACGTTCAAAAATGTAACTTGCAATGTTTTCGAAATTGTTATCACAATCAAGATTAGCCGGTCATTTCCAAGCGATCTACACTATTTCCAACCTTCCAAATCCCATAACAGCTATGTTATGTAATCGACTATTTTCTACGCTGAAACGTTCATACTTCAGCCATATTTGTGTTGCATTTGAGCCAGATACGGGCCATATTTGTGCCATATTTCGGCCATATTTTAACCATATATGTGCTATATTTTTGCCTCTTCTGGGCCATATTTCGGCCATTTTTGTGCTATGTAATCGACGTTTTCCAGCATGGAAACGTTCAAAAATTTAACTTTCTAATTGGACAAATTAAATATCATAATCGTGTTTAGCTGGTCATTTCCAAGCGATCACGGCTATTTCCACGCCTACAATGCCCATAGAAAGAAAGTTATGTAATCGGCTGTTTCCTACGCTGAAACGTTCAAAAATTTAACTTTCGAATTACACCAATTAAATATCATAATCGTGTTTAGCTGGTCATTTCCAAGCGATCACGGCTATTTCCACGACTACAACGCCCATAGAAACAAAGTTATGTAATCGGCTGTTTCCTACGCTGAAACGTTCAAAAATGTAACTTGCGAAGTTTTCGAAATTATTATCACAATCGTGATTAGCCGGTCATTTCCAAGCGATCTACACTATTTCCAACCTTCCAATTCTAATAATAGCAATGTTATGTAATCGGCTGTTTCCTACGCTGAAACGTTCAAAAATTTAATTTTCGAATTACACCAATTAAATATTATAATCGTGTTTAGCAGGTCATTTCCAAGCGATCTACACTATTTCCAACCTTCCAATTCCCATAATAGCTATGTCATGTAATCGATTCTTTTCTACGCTGAAACGTTCATACTTCAGCCATATTTGTGTTGCATTTGAGCCAGATACGGGCCATATTTCGGCCATATTTTAACCATAAATGTGCTATATTTTTGCCTCATCTGGGCCATATTTCGGCCATTTTTGTGCTATGTAATCGACGTTTTCCAGCATGGAAACGTTCAAAAATTGAACTTTCGAATTTCTCGAATTTATTATCACAATCGTGATTAGCAGGTCATTTCAAGCGATCTACACTATTTCCAACCTTCCAATTCTAATAATAGCAATGTTATGTAATCGACTGATTCCAGCACGGAAAGGATCAAAAATTTTACTTTCGAATTACACAAATTAAATATCATAATCGTGTTTAGCTGGTCATTTCCAAGCGATCACGGCTATTTCCACGCCTACAATGCCCACAGAAAGAAAGTTATGTAATCGGCTGTTTCCTACGCTGAAACGTTCAAAAATTTTAATTTCGAATTACAACAATTAAATATCATAATCGTGTTTGGCAGGTCATTTCCAAGCGATCACCGCTATTTCCACGCCTACAACGCCCATAGAAACAAAGTTATGTAATCGGCTGTTTCCTACGCTGAAACGTTCAAAAATGTAACTTGCGAAGTTTTCGAAATTATTATCACAATCGTGATTAGCCGGTCATTTCCAAGCGATCTCCACTATTTCCAACCTTCCAATTCTAATCATAGCAATGTTATGTAATCGACTGATTCCAGTACGGAAACGTCCAAAAATTTAACTTTCGAATTTCTCGAATTAATTATCACAATCGTGATTAGCAGGTCATTTCCAAGCGATCTACACTATTTCGAACCTTCCAATTCTAATAATAGCAATGTTATGTAATCGACTGATTCCAGCACGGAAACGATCAAAAATTTTACTTTCGAATTACACAAATTAAATATCATAATCGTGTTTAGCTGGTCATTTCCAAGCGATCACGGCTATGTCCACGCCTACAACGCCCATAGAAACAAAGTTATGTAATCGGCTGTTTCCTACGCTGAAACGTTCAAAAATTTAATTTTCGAATTACACCAATTAAATATCATAATCGTGTTTAGCAGGTCATTACTAAGCGATCAGGGCTATTTCCACGCCTACAACGCCCATAGAAACAAAGTTATGTAATCGGCTGTTTCCTACGCTGAAACGTTCAAAAATTTAACTTTCGAATTACACCAATTAAATATCATAATCGTGTTTAGCTGGTCATTTCCAAGCGATCACGGCTATTTCCACGCCTACAATGCCCATAGAAACAAAGTTATGTAATCGGCTGTTTCCTACGCTGAAACGTTCAAAAATTTAACTTTCGAATTACACCAATTAAATATCATAATCGTGTTTAGCTGGTCATTTCAAGCGATCACGGCTATTTCCACGCCTACAATGCCCATAGAAAGAAAGTTATGTAATCGGCTGTTTCCTACGCTGAAACGTTCAAAAATTTAACTTTCGAATTACACCAATTAAATATCATAATCGTGTTTAGCAGGTCATTTCCAAGCGATCTACACTATTTCCAACCTTCCAATTCTAATAATAGCAATGTTATGTAATCGACTGATTCCAGCACGGAAACGATCAAAAATTTTACTTTCGAATTACACAAAATAAATATCATAATCGTGTTTAGCAGGTCATTTCCAAGCGATCACGGCTATTTCCACGCCTACAACGCCCATAGAAACAAAGTTATGTAATCGGCTGTTTCCTACGCAGAAACGTTCAAAAATGTAACTTGCAATGTTTTCGAAATTGTTATCACAATCAAGATTAGCCGGTCATTTCCAAGCGATCTACACTATTTCCAACCTTCCAAATCCCATAACAGCTATGTTATGTAATCGACTATTTTCTACGCTGAAACGTTCATACTTCAGCCATATTTGTGTTGCATTTGAGCCAGATACGGGCCATATTTGTGCCATATTTCGGCCATATTTTAACCATATATGTGCTATATTTTTGCCTCTTCTGGGCCATATTTCGGCCATTTTTGTGCTATGTAATCGACGTTTTCCAGCACGGAAACGTTCAAAAATTTAACTTTCTAATTGGACAAATTAAATATCATAATCGTGTTTAGCAGGTCATTTCCAAGCGATCACCGCTATTTCCACGCCTACAACGCCCATAGAAACAAAGTTATGTAATCGGCTGTTTCCTACGCTGAAACGTTCAAAAATGTAACTTGCGAAGTTTTCGAAATTATTGTCACAATCGTGATTAGCCGGTCATTTCCAAGCGATCTACACTATTTCCAACCATCCAATTCTAATAATAGCAATGTTAGGTAATCGACTGAATCCAGCACGGAAACGATCAAAAATTTTACTTTCGAATTACACAAATTAAATATCATAATCGTGTTTAGTAGGTCATTTTCAAGCGATCACGGCTATGTCCACGCCTACAACGCCCATAGAAACAAACTTATGTAATCGGCTGTTTCCTACGCTGAAACGTTCAAAAATGTAACTTGCGAAGTTTTCGAAATTTTTATCACAATCGTGATTAGCCGGTCATTCCCAAGCGATCTACACTATTTCCAACCTTCCAATTCTAATAATAGCAATGTTATGTAATCGACTGATTCCAGTACGGAAACGTCCAAAAATTTAACTTTCGAATTTCTCGAATTAATTATCACAATCGTGATTAGCAGGTCATTTCCAAGCGATCTACACTATTTCCAACCTTCCAATTCTAATAATAGCAATGTTATGTAATCGACTGATTCCAGCACGGAAACGTTCAAAAATTTAATTTTCGAATTACACCAATTAAATATCATAATCGTGTTTAGCAGGTCATTTCCAAGCGATCAGGGCTATTTCCACGCCTACAACGCCCATAGAAACAAAGTTATGTAATCGGCTGTTTCCTACGCTGAAACGTTCAAAAATTTAACTTTCGAATTACACCAATTAAATATCATAATCGTGTTTAGCTGGTCATTTCCAAGCGATCACGGCTATTTCCACGCCTACAATGCCCATAGAAAGAAAGTTATGTAATCGGCTGTTTCCTACGCTGAAACGTTCAAAAATTTAACTTTCGAATTACACCAATTAAATATCATAATCGTGTTTAGCAGGTCATTTCCAAGCGATCTACACTATTTCCAACCTTCCAATTCTAATAATAGCAATGTTATGTAATCGACGTTTTCCAGCACGGAAACGTTCAAAAATTTAACTTTCTAATTGGACAAATTAAATATCATAATCGTGTTTAGCAGGTCATTTCCAAGCGATCACCGCTATTTCCACGCCTACAACGCCCATAGAAACAAAGTTATGTAATCGGCTGTTTCCTACGCTGAAACGTTCAAAAATGTAACTTGCGAAGTTTTCGAAATTATTATCACAATCGTGATTAGCCGGTCATTTCCAAGCGATCTACACTATTTCCAACCATCCAATTCTAATAATAGCAATGTTAGGTAATCGACTGAATCCAGCACGGAAACGATCAAAAATTTTACTTTCGAATTACACAAATTAAATATCATAATCGTGTTTAGTAGGTCATTTCCAAGCGATCACGGCTATGTCCACGCCTACAACGCCCATAGAAACAAACTTATGTAATCGGCTGTTTCCTACGCTGAAACGTTCAAAAATGTAACTTGCGAAGTTTTCGAAATTTTTATCACAATCGTGATTAGCCGGTCATTCCCAAGCGATCTACACTATTTCCAACCTTCCAATTCTAATAATAGCAATGTTATGTAATCGACTGATTCCAGTACGGAAACGTCCAAAAATTTAACTTTCGAATTTCTCGAATTAATTATCACAATCGTGATTAGCAGGTCATTTCCAAGCGATCTACACTATTTCCAACCTTCCAATTCTAATAATAGCAATGTTATGTAATCGACTGATTCCAGCACGGAAACGATCAAAAATTTTACTTTCGAATTACACAAATTAAATATCATAATCGTGTTTAGCTGGTCATTTCCAAGCGATCACGGCTATTTCCACGCCTACAATGCCCACAGAAAGAAAGTTATGTAATCGGCTGTTTCCTACGCTGAAACGTTCAAAAATTTAACTTTCGAATTACAACAATTAAATATCATAATCGTGTTTAGCAGGTCATTTCCAAGCGATCACCGCTATTCCCACGCCTACAACGCCCATAGAAACAAAGTTATGTAATCGGCTGTTTTCTACGCTGAAACGTTCAAAACTGTAACTTGCGAAGTTTTCGAAATTATTATCACAATCGTGATTAGCCGGTCATTTCCAAGCGATCTACACTATTTCCAACCATCCAATTCTAATAATAGCAATGTTAGGTAATCGACTGAATCCAGCACGGAAACGATCAAAAATTTTACTTTCGAATTACACAAATTAAATATCATAATCGTGTTTAGTAGGTCATTTCCAAGCGATCACGGCTATGTCCACGCCTACAACGCCCATAGAAACAAACTTATGTAATCGGCTGTTTCCTACGCTGAAACGTTCAAAAATGTAACTTGCGAAGTTTTCGAAATTTTTATCACAATCGTGATTAGCCGGTCATTCCCAAGCGATCTACACTATTTCCAACCTTCCAATTCTAATAATAGCAATGTTATGTAATCGACTGATTCCAGCACGGAAACGTCCAAAAATTTAACTTTCGAATTTCTCGAATTAATTATCACAATCGTGATTAGCAGGTCATTTCCAAGCGATCTACACTATTTCCAACCTTCCAATTCTAATAATAGCAATGTTATGTAATCGACTGATTCCAGCACGGAAACGATCAAAAATTTTACTTTCGAATTACACAAATTAAATATCATAATCGTGTTTAGCTGGTCATTTCCAAGCGATCACGGCTATTTCCAAGCCTACAACGCCCATAGAAACAAAGTTATGTAATCGGCTGTTTCCTAAGCTGAAACGTTCAAAAATGTAACTTGCGAAATTTTCGAAATTATTATCACAATCGTGATTAGCCGGTCATTTCCAAGCGATCACCGCTATTTCCACGCCTACAACGCCCATAGCAACAAAGTTATGTAATCGGCTGTTTCCTAAGCTGAAACGTTCAAAAATGTAACTTGCGAAATTTTCGAAATTAGTATCACAATCGTGATTAGCCGGTCATTTCCAAGCGATCTACACTATTTCCAACCTTCCAATTCCCATAATAGCTATGTCATGCAATCGACTGTTTCCTATGCTGAAACGTTCAAAAATGTAACTTTCGATGTTTTCGAAATTTTTATCACAATCGTGATTAGCCGGTCATTTCCAAGCGATCTACACTATTCCCAACCTTCCAATTCTAATAATAGCAATGTTATGTAATCGACTGATTCCAGCACGGAAACGATCAAAAATTTAACTTTCGAATTTCACAAATTAAATATCATAATCGTGTTTAGCAGGTCATTTCCAAGCGATCTACACTATTACCACGCCTACAACGCCCATAGAAACAAAGTAATGTAATCGGCTGTTTCCTACGCTGAAACGTTCAAAAATTTAATTTTCGAATTACACCAATTAAATATTATAATCGTGTTTAGCAGGTCATTTCCAAGCGATCTACACTATTTCCAACCTTCCAATTCTAATAATAGCAATGTTATGTAATCGACTGATTCCAGCACGGAAAGGATCAAAAATTTTACTTTCGAATTACACAAATTAAATATCATAATCGTGTTTAGCTGGTCATTTCCAAGCGATCACGGCTATTTCCACGCCTACAATGCCCACAGAAAGAAAGTTATGTAATCGGCTGTTTCCTACGCTGAAACGTTCAAAAATTTAACTTTCGAATTACAACAATTAAATATCATAATCGTGTTTAGCAGGTCATTTCCAAGCGATCACAGCTATTTCCACGACTACAACGCCCATAGAAACAAAGTTATGTAATCGGCTGTTTCCTACGCTGAAACGTTCAAAAATGTAACTTGCGAAGTTTTCGAAATTATTATCACAATCGTGATTAGCCGGTCATTTCCAAGCGATCTACACTATTTCCAACCTTCCAATTCTAATAATAGCAATGTTATGTAATCGACTGATTCCAGCACGGAAACGATCAAAAATTTAACTTTCGAATTTCACAAATTAAATATCATAATCGTGTTTAGCAGGTCATTTCCAAGCGATCTACACTATTACCACGCCTACAACGCCCATAGAAACAAAGTAATGTAATCGGCTGTTTCCTACGCTGAAACGTTCAAAAATTTAATTTTCGAATTACACCAATTAAATATTATAATCGTGTTTAGCAGGTCATTTCCAAGCGATCTACACTATTTCCAACCTTCCAATTCCCATAATAGCTATGTCATGTAATCGATACTTTTCTACGCTGAAACGTTCATACTTCAGCCATATTTGTGTTGCATTTGAGCCACATACGGGCCATATTTCGGCCATATTTTAACCATATATGTGCTATATTTTTGCCTCATCTGGGCCATATTTCGGCCATTTTTGTGCTATGTAATCGACGTTTTCCAGCATGGAAACGTTCAAAAATTGAACTTTCGAATTTCTCGAATTTATTATCACAATCGTGATTAGCAGGTCATTTCAAGCGATCTACACTATTTCCAACCTTCCAATTCTAATAATAGCAATGTTATGTAATCGACTGATTCCAGCACGGAAAGGATCAAAAATTTTACTTTCGAATTACACAAATTAAATATCATAATCGTGTTTAGCTGGTCATTTCCAAGCGATCACGGCTATTTCCACGCCTACAATGCCCACAGAAAGAAAGTTATGTAATCGGCTGTTTCCTACGCTGAAACGTTCAAAAATTTAACTTTCGAATTACAACAATTAAATATCATAATCGTGTTTAGCAGGTCATTTCCAAGCGATCACCGCTATTCCCACGCCTACAACGCCCATAGAAACAAAGTTATGTAATCGGCTGTTTCCTACGCTGAAACGTTCAAAAATGTAACTTGCGAAGTTTTCGAAATTATTATCACAATCGTGATTAGCCGGTCATTTCCAAGCGATCTACACTATTTCCAACCTTCCAATTCTAATAATAGCAATGTTATGTAATCGACTGAATCCAGCACGGAAACGATCAAAAATTTTACTTTCGAATTACACAAATTAAATATCATAATCGTGTTTAGTAGGTCATTTCCAAGCGATCACGGCTATGTCCACGCCTACAACGCCCATAGAAACAAACTTATGTAATCGGCTGTTTCCTACGCTGAAACGTTCAAAAATGTAACTTGCGAAGTTTTCGAAATTTTTATCACAATCGTGATTAGCCGGTCATTCCCAAGCGATCTACACTATTTCCAACCTTCCAATTCTAATAATAGCAATGTTATGTAATCGACAGATTCCAGCACGGAAACGTCCAAAAATTTAACTTTCGAATTTCTCGAATTAATTATCACAATCGTGATTAGCAGGTCATTTCCAAGCGATCTACACTATTTCCAACCTTCCAATTCTAATAATAGCAATGTTATGTAATCGACTGATTCCAGCACGGAAACGATCAAAAATTTTACTTTCGAATTACACAAATTAAATATCATAATCGTGTTTAGCTGGTCATTTCCAAGCGATCACGGCTATTTCCAAGCCTACAATGCCCATAGAAAAAAAGTTATGTAATCGGCTGTTTCCTACGCTGAAACGTTCAAAAATTTAACTTTCGAATTACAACAATTAAATATCATAATCGTGTTTAGCAGGTCATTTCCAAGCGATCACCGCTATTTCCACGCCTACAACGCCCATAGAAACAAAGTTATGTAATCGGCTGTTTCCTAAGCTGAAACGTTCAAAAATGTAACTTGCGAAATTTTCGAAATTATTATCACAATCGTGATTAGCCGGTCATTTCCAAGCGATCTACACTATTTCCAACCTTCCAATTCTAATAATAGCAATGTTAGGTAATCGACTGATGCCAGCACGGAAACGATCAAAAATTTTACTTTCGAATTACACAAATTAAATATCATAATGGTGTTTAGCAGGTCATTTCCAAGCGATCACGGCTATGTCCACGCCTACAACGCCCATAGAAACAAAGTTATGTAATCGGCTGTTTACTACGCTGAAACGTTCAAAAATTTAACTTTCAAATTACACCAATTAAATATCATAATCGTGTTTAGCAGGTCATTTCCAAGCGATCTACACTATTACCACGCCTACAACGCCCATAGAAACAAAGTAATGTAATCGGCTGTTTCCTACGCTGCAACGTTCAAAAATTTAACTTTCGAATTACACCAATTAAATATCATAGTCGTGTTTAGCAGGTCATTTCCAAGCGATCTACACTATTTCCAACCTTCCAATTCTAATAATAGCAATGTTATGTAATCGACTGATTCCAGCACGGAAAGGATCAAAAATTTTACTTTCGAATTACACAATTTAAATATCATAATCGTGTTTAGCTGGCCATTTCCAAGCGATCAGGGCTATTTCCACGCCTACAACGCCCATAGAAACAAAGTTATGTAATCGGCTGTTTCCTACGCTGAAACGTTCAAAAATTTAACTTTCGAATTACACCAATTAAATATCATAATCGTGTTTAGCTGGTCATTTCCAAGCGATCACGGCTATTTCCACGCCTACAATGCCCATAGAAAGAAAGTTATGTAATCGGCTGTTTCCTACGCTGAAACGTTCAAAAATTTAACTTTCGAATTACACCAATTAAATATCATAATCGTGATTAGCAGGTCTTTTCCAAGCGATCTACACTATTTACAACCTTCCAATTCCCATAATAGCTATGTCATGTAATCGACTGTCTCCTACGCTGAAACGTTCAAAAATGTAACTTTCGAATTACACCAATTAAATATCATAATCGTGTTTAGCAGGTCATTACCAAGCGATCACGGCTATGTCCACGCCTACAACGCCTATAGAAACAAAGTTATGTAATCGGCTGTTTACGACGCTGAAACGTTCAAAAATTTAACTTTCGAATTACACCAATTAAATATCATAATCGTGTTTAGCAGGTCATTTCCAAGCGATCACCGCTATTTCCACGCCTACAACGCCGATAGAAACAATGTTTTGTAATCGGCTGTTTCCTACGCTGAAACGTTTAAAAATTTAACTTTCGAATTACACCAATTAAATATCATAATCGTGATTAGCCGGTCATTTCCAAGCGATCTACACTATTTCCAACCTTCCAATTCTAATAATAGCAATGTTATGTAATCGACTGATTCCAGCACGGAAACGATCAAAAATATTACTTTCGAATTACACAAATTTAATATCATAATCGTGTTTAGCAGGTCATTTCCAAGCGATCAGGGCTATTTCCACGCCTACAACGCCCATCGAAACAAAGTTATGTAATCGGCTGTTTCCTACGCTGAAACGTTCAAAAATGTAACTTGCGAAGTTTTCAAAATTTTTATCACAATCGTGATTAGCCGGTCATTTCCAAGCGATCTACACTATTTCCAACGTTCCAATTCTAATAATAGCAATGTTATGTAATCGACTGATTCCAGCACGGAAACGATCAAAAATTTTACTTTCGAATTACACAAATTAAATATCATAATCGTGTTTAGCAGGTCATGTCCAAGCGATCTACACTATTTCCAACCTTCCAATTCTAATAATAGCAATGTTATGTAATCGACTGATTCCAGCACGGAAACGATCAAAAATTTTACTTTCGAATTACACAAATTAAATATCAGAATCGTGTTTAGCAGGTCATTTCCAAGCGATCACGGCTATGTCCACGCCTACAACGCCCATAGAAACAAAGTTATGTAATCGGCTGTTTACTACGCTGGAACGTTCAAAAATTTAACTTTCGAATTACACCAATTAAATATCATAATCGTGTTTAGCAGGTCTTTTCCAAGCGATCAAGGCTATTTCCATGCCCATAACGCCCATAGAAACAAAGTTATGTAATCGGCTGATTCCTACGCTGAAACGTTCAAAAATGTAACTTGCGAAGTTTTCAAAATTTTTATCACAATCGTGATTAGCCGGTCATTTCAAGCGATCTACACTATTTCCAACGTTCCAATTCTAATAATAGCAATGTTATGTAATCGACTGATTCCAGCACGGAAACGATCAAAAATTTTACTTTCGAATTACACAAATTAAATATCATAATCGTGTTTAGCAGGTCATATCTAAGCGATCTACACTATTTCCAACCTTCCAATTCCCATAATAGCTATGTCATGTAATCGACTGTCTCCTACGCTGAAACGTTCAAAAATGTAACTTTCGAATTACACAAATTAAATATCATAATCGTGTTTAGCAGGTCATTTCCAAGCGATCACGGCTATTTCCACGCCGACAACGCCCATCGAAACAAAGTTATGTAATCGGCTGTTTCCTACGCAGAAACGTTCAAAAATGTAACTTGCGATGTTTTCGAAATTGTTATCACAATCAAGATTAGCCGGTCATTTCCAAGCGATCTACACTATTTCCAACCTTCCAATTCTAATAATAGCAATGTTGCGTATTCGACTGATTCCAGCACGGAAACGATCAAAAATTTTACTTTCGAATTACACAAATTAAATATCATAATGGTGTTTAGCAGGTCATTACCAAGCGATCACGGCTATGTCCACGCCTACAACGCCTATAGAAACAAAGTTATGTAATCGGCTGTTTACGACGCTGAAACGTTCAAAAATTTAACTTTCGAATTACACCAATTAAATATCATAATCGTGTTTAGCAGGTCATTTCCAAGCGATCACCGCTATTTCCACGCCTACAACGCCCATAGAAACAATGTTTTGTAATCGGCTGTTTCCTACGCTGAAACGTTTAAAAATTTAACTTTCGAATTACACCAATTAAATATCATAATCGTGATTAGCCGGGCATTTCCAAGCGATCTACACTATTTCCAACCTTCCAATTCTAATAATAGCAATGTTATGTAATCGACTGATTCCAGCACGGAAACGATCAAAAATAATACTTTCGAATTACACAAATTTAATATCATAATCGTGTTTAGCAGGTCATTTCCAAGCGATCAGGGCTATTTCCACGCCTACAACGCCCATCGAAACAAAGTTATGTAATCGGCTGTTTCCTACGCTGAAACGTTCAAAAATGTAACTTGCGAAGTTTTCAAAATTTTTATCACAATCGTGATTAGCCGGTCATTTCAAGCGATCTACACTATTTCCAACGTTCCAATTCTAATAATAGCAATGTTATGTAATCGACTGATTCCAGCACGGAAACGATCAAAAATTTTACTTTCGAATTACACAAATTAAATATCATAATCGTGTTTAGCAGGTCATGTCCAAGCGATCTACACTATTTCCAACCTTCCAATTCCCATAATAGCTATGTCATGTAATCGACTGTTTCCTACGCTGAAACGTTCAAAAATGTAACTTTCGAAGTTTTCGAAATTTTTGTCACAATCGTGATTAGCCGGTCATTTCCAAGCGATCTACACTATTTCCAACCTTCCAATTCCCATAATAGCTATGTCATGTAATCGGCTTTTTCTACGCTGAAACGTTCAAAAATGTAACTTGCGATGTTTTCGAAATTGTTATCATAATCGTGTTTAGCAGGTCATTTCCAAGCGATCTACACTATTTCCAACCTTCCAATTCTAATAATAGCAATGTTATGTAATCGACTGATTCCAGCACGGAAACGATCAAAAATTTTACTTTCGAATTACACAAATTAAATATCAGAATCGTGTTTAGCAGGTCATTTCCAAGCGATCACGGCTATGTCCACGCCTACAACGCCCATAGAAACAAAGTTATGTAATCGGCTGTTTACTACGCTGGAACGTTCAAAAATTTAACTTTCGAATTACACCAATTAAATATCATAATCGTGTTTAGCAGGTCTTTTCCAAGCGATCAAGGCTATTTCCATGCCCATAACGCCCATAGAAACAAAGTTATGTAATCGGCTGATTCCTACGCTGAAACGTTCAAAAATGTAACTTGCGAAGTTTTCAAAATTTTTATCACAATCGTGATTAGCCGGTCATTTCCAAGCGATCTACACTATTTCCAACGTTCCAATTCTAATAATAGCAATGTTATGTAATCGACTGATTCCAGCACGGAAACGATCAAAAATTTTACTTTCGAATTACACAAATTAAATATCATAATCGTGTTTAGCAGGTCATATCTAAGCGATCTACACTATTTCCAACCTTCCAATTCCCATAATAGCTATGTCATGTAATCGACTGTTTCCTACGCTGAAACGTTCAAAAATGTAAATTTCGAAGTTTTCGAAATTTTTATCACAATCGTGATTAGCCGGTCATTTCCAAGCGATCTACACTATTTCCAACCTACCAATTCTAATAATAGCAATGTTATGTAATCGACTGATTCCAGCACGGAAACGATCAAAAATTTTACTTTCGAATTACACAAATTAAATATCATAATCGTGTTTAGCGGGTCATTTCCAAGCGATCACGGCTATTTCCACGCCTACAACGCCCATAGAAACAAAGTTATGTAATCGGCTGTTTCCTACGCAGAAACGTTCAAAAATTTAACTTTCGAATTACACCAATTAAATATCATAATCGTGTTTAGCAGGTCATTTCCAAGCGATCACCGCTATTTCCACGCCTACAACGCCCATAGAAACAATGTTTTGTAATCGGCTGTTTCCTACGCTGAAACGTTTAAAAATTTAACTTTCGAATTACACCAATTAAATATCATAATCGTGATTAGCCGGTCATTTCCAAGCGATCTACACTATTTCCAACCTTCCAATTCTAATAATAGCAATGTTATGTAATCGACTGATTCCAGCACGGAAACGATCAAAAATATTACTTTCGAATTACACAAATTTAATATCATAATCGTGTTTAGCAGGTCATTTCCAAGCGATCAGGGCTATTTCCACGCCTACAACGCCCATCGAAACAAAGTTATGTAATCGGCTGTTTCCTACGCTGAAACGTTCAAAAATTTTACTTTCGAATTACACAAATTAAATATCATAATCGTGTTTAGCAGGTCATGTCCAAGCGATCTACACTATTTCCAACCTTCCAATTCCCATAATAGCTATGTCATGTAATCGACTGTTTCCTACGCTGAAACGTTCAAAAATGTAACTTTCGAAGTTTTCGAAATTTTTGTCACAATCGTGATTAGCCGGTCATTTCCAAGCGATCTACACTATTTCCAACCTTCCAATTCCCATAATAGCTATGTCATGTAATCGGCTTTTTCTACGCTGAAACGTTCAAAAATGTAACTTGCGATGTTTTCGAAATTGTTATCATAATCGTGTTTAGCAGGTCATTTCCAAGCGATCTACACTATTTCCAACCTTCCAATTCTAATAATAGCAATGTTATGTAATCGACTGATTCCAGCACGGAAACGATCAAAAATTTTACTTTCGAATTACACAAATTAAATATCAGAATCGTGTTTAGCAGGTCATTTCCAAGCGATCACGGCTATGTCCACGCCTACAACGCCCATAGAAACAAAGTTATGTAATCGGCTGTTTACTACGCTGGAACGTTCAAAAATTTAACTTTCGAATTACACCAATTAAATATCATAATCGTGTTTAGCAGGTCTTTTCCAAGCGATCAAGGCTATTTCCATGCCCATAACGCCCATAGAAACAAAGTTATGTAATCGGCTGATTCCTACGCTGAAACGTTCAAAAATGTAACTTGCGAAGTTTTCAAAATTTTTATCACAATCGTGATTAGCCGGTCATTTCAAGCGATCTACACTATTTCCAACGTTCCAATTCTAATAATAGCAATGTTATGTAATCGACTGATTCCAGCACGGAAACGATCAAAAATTTTACTTTCGAATTACACAAATTAAATATCATAATCGTGTTTAGCAGGTCATATCTAAGCGATCTACACTATTTCCAACCTTCCAATTCCCATAATAGCTATGTCATGTAATCGACTGTTTCCTACGCTGAAACGTTCAAAAATGTAAATTTCGAAGTTTTCGAAATTTTTATCACAATCGTGATTAGCCGGTCATTTCCAAGCGATCTACACTATTTCCAACCTACCAATTCTAATAATAGCAATGTTATGTAATCGACTGATTCCAGCACGGAAACGATCAAAAATTTTACTTTCGAATTACACAAATTAAATATCATAATCGTGTTTAGCGGGTCATTTCCAAGCGATCACGGCTATTTCCACGCCTACAACGCCCATAGAAACAAAGTTATGTAATCGGCTGTTTCCTACGCAGAAACGTTCAAAAATTTAACTTTCGAATTACACCAATTAAATATCATAATCGTGTTTAGCAGGTCATTTCCAAGCGATCACCGCTATTTCCACGCCTACAACGCCCATAGAAACAATGTTTTGTAATCGGCTGTTTCCTACGCTGAAACGTTTAAAAATTTAACTTTCGAATTACACCAATTAAATATCATAATCGTGATTAGCCGGTCATTTCCAAGCGATCTACACTATTTCCAACCTTCCAATTCTAATAATAGCAATGTTATGTAATCGACTGATTCCAGCACGGAAACGATCAAAAATATTACTTTCGAATTACACAAATTTAATATCATAATCGTGTTTAGCAGGTCATTTCCAAGCGATCAGGGCTATTTCCACGCCTACAACGCCCATCGAAACAAAGTTATGTAATCGGCTGTTTCCTACGCTGAAACGTTCAAAAATGTAACTTGCGAAGTTTTCAAAATTTTTATCACAATCGTGATTAGCCGGTCATTTCCAAGCGATCTACACTATTTCCAACGTTCCAATTCTAATAATAGCAATGTTATGTAATCGACTGATTCCAGCACGGAAACGATCAAAAATTTTACTTTCGAATTACACAAATTAAATATCATAATCGTGTTTAGCAGGTCATGTCCAAGCGATCTACACTATTTCCAACCTTCCAATTCCCATAATAGCTATGTCATGTAATCGACTGTTTCCTACGCTGAAACGTTCAAAAATGTAACTTTCGAAGTTTTCGAAATTTTTGTCACAATCGTGATTAGCCGGTCATTTCCAAGCGATCTACACTATTTCCAACCTTCCAATTCCCATAATAGCTATGTCATGTAATCGGCTTTTTTCTACGCTGAAACGTTCAAAAATGTAACTTGCGATGTTTTCGAAATTGTTATCATAATCGTGTTTAGCAGGTCATTTCCAAGCGATCTACACTATTTCCAACCTTCCAATTCTAATAATAGCAATGTTATGTAATCGACTGATTCCAGCACGGAAACGATCAAAAATTTTACTTTCGAATTACACAAATTAAATATCAGAATCGTGTTTAGCAGGTCATTTCCAAGCGATCACGGCTATGTCCACGCCTACAACGCCCATAGAAACAAAGTTATGTAATCGGCTGTTTACTACGCTGGAACGTTCAAAAATTTAACTTTCGAATTACACCAATTAAATATCATAATCGTGTTTAGCAGGTCTTTTCCAAGCGATCAAGGCTATTTCCATGCCCATAACGCCCATAGAAACAAAGTTATGTAATCGGCTGATTCCTACGCTGAAACGTTCAAAAATGTAACTTGCGAAGTTTTCAAAATTTTTATCACAATCGTGATTAGCCGGTCATTTCCAAGCGATCTACACTATTTCCAACGTTCCAATTCTAATAATAGCAATGTTATGTAATCGACTGATTCCAGCACGGAAACGATCAAAAATTTTACTTTCGAATTACACAAATTAAATATCATAATCGTGTTTAGCAGGTCATATCTAAGCGATCTACACTATTTCCAACCTTCCAATTCCCATAATAGCTATGTCATGTAATCGACTGTTTCCTACGCTGAAACGTTCAAAAATGTAAATTTCGAAGTTTTCGAAATTTTTATCACAATCGTGATTAGCCGGTCATTTCCTAGCGATCTACACTATTTCCAACCTACCAATTCTAATAATAGCAATGTTATGTAATCGACTGATTCCAGCACGGAAACGATCAAAAATTTTACTTTCGAATTACACAAATTAAATATTATAATCGTGTTTAGCGGGTCATTTCCAAGCGATCACGGCTATTTCCACGCCTACAACGCCCATAGAAACAAAGTTATGTAATCGGCTGTTTCCTACGCAGAAACGTTCAAAAATGTAACTTTCGAAGTTTTCGAAATTTTTGTCACAATCGTGATTAGCCGGTCATTTCCAAGCGATCTACACTATTTCCAACCTTCCAATTCCCATAATAGCTATGTCATGTAATCGGCTTTTTTCTACGCTGAAACGTTCAAAAATGTAACTTGCGATGTTTTCGAAATTGTTATCACAATCGAGATTAGCCGGTAATTTCCAAGCGATCTACACTATTTCCAACCTTCCAATTCTAATAATAGCAATGTTATGTAATCGACTGATTCCAGCACGGAAACGATCAAAAATTTTACTTTCGAATTACACAAATTAAATATCATAATCGTGTTTAGCAGGTCATTTCCAAGCGATCTACACTATTTCGAACCTTCCAATTCTAATAATAGCAATGTTAGGTAATCGACTGATTCCAGCACGGAAACGATCAAAAATTTTAATTTCGAATTACACAAATTAAATATCAGAATCGTGTTTAGCAGGTCATTTCCAAGCGATCACGGCTATGTCCACGCCTACAACGCCCATAGAAACAAAGTTATGTAATCAGCTGTTTACTACGCTGGAACGTTCAAAAATTTAACTTTCGAATTACACCAATTAAATATCATAATCGTGTTTAGCAGGTCTTTTCCAAGCGATCAAGGCTATTTCCATGCCTATAACGCCCATAGAAACAAAGTTATGTAATCGGCTGATTCCTACGCTGAAACGTTCAAAAATGTAACTTGCGAAGTTTTCAAAATTTTTATCACAATCGTGATTAGCCGTCATTTCCAAGCGATCTACACTATTTCCAACGTTCCAATTCTAATAATAGCAATGTTATGTAATCGACTGATTCCAGCACGGAAACGATCAAAAATTTTACTTTCGAATTACACAAATTAAATATCATAATCGTGTTTAGCAGGTCATATCTAAGCGATCTACACTATTTCCAACCTTCCAATTCCCATAATAGCTATGTCATGTAATCGACTGTTTCCTACGCTGAAACGTTCAAAAATGTAAATTTCGAAGTTTTCGAAATTTTTATCACAATCGTGATTAGCCGGTCATTTCCAAGCGATCTACACTATTTCCAACCTACCAATTCTAATAATAGCAATGTTATGTAATCGACTGATTCCAGCACGGAAACGATCAAAAATTTTACTTTCGAATTACACAAATTAAATATTGTTATGTCCACCCCAAAATTTTTCTTTAAATTTAAATCACCCGCGCAGATGGAAGACTTCTCCATGCGCGAAAGCCACAATAAAATATAAGCTACGCGACTGCTGGTTGACTAGCGGGGACTTCTGCAAACTCAGCACCGCGAGCATTTAAAAACGAGAAACGGAGACCGCTCCCGGTCTTTGTTAATTAATTCGACTTCCGCGTTTAATTGACGGGCCCGTGCCTTGTAGAGTCCTTTGCTTTAATTTGCACTGCACTTAAAGGAAGTTTGGACGCGGTTTAACCGGCAGGCCACGTACTAATGTTAAGTATCTTAGAGAGTCGCATTTTTAAAGTTCTAATTTGCCCCGCACTTAGGCGAGAATTCGGCCAGTAAATAAATCCTAAAGAACCGGAATCTTAAAGTTCTAATTTGCCCTGCACTTAGGCGAGAATCCGGTCATTAAGTTATTCAAAATTTCTTAAAAGCTAGTTTTGCGCACTTTACCCTACGGGGGACTGGAGGACGTTAGCTCAATCAAATTAATAAAATTCATTTGATTAAATTACGTTAAAATTCATATTTGTTAAAGTGTAAGAGTTTTAGTGTCTATAAAAATAAATGTCAAGAGAAGTGAAATTTGTTCGAGTCAATTCATTTCGTAAAAATAAGCCGCCCAATCCATCCTACTCTATCCGCCGCAAGGACCGATCAGAGGGCCCAACCCAGGAAAAGGCGCAAACAGCAGCCCCGGAATCACGGATCCGGTAATAATTAAAAATCCTGCAAAGAGTAAGTACACCTTTTCTTAATAAAATTCCGTAATCAGTCTCAAACGAAGGCGTGGTAAATTCGTCCGTCGAAAACGTCCCACATAAATAATTAAAACAACGGAATTAAAAACTCCGTTGCGTATTCTTTAAGCCGTTAGTCCAAACCTCCACCGTTTACGCTACCACTTAAACGCCCCTTGGACATAACATAAAGAACACTGGTGGCAGCGGTGGGATTCGAGTACGAAATTATTTAACTTTCGTTTGAGAAAATCTAAATTCTCTAAAAATTATTCTTCTTTTCGTCTTCGAACTATCTAAGTTCTTATTAAAATCGAGTAAATTCCACTGTTAAGTAAATTTTAATTTTGACAGTTTAAAATCTCTCTCTTAAAAATTAAATTTATCAGTTTCTTTTATTCTTAAATTTTATAAATTTTCAAGTCTTATTTAAAATTCGAAAAATCTTTTCATATATATCATCAACTCCAGAAATTCAAAATTTTGCTTAACAAATTTTTTTTGTTCACACCAAAATTTTCTTATAATTCGCTAAAGAATTTAGTTTGCATTTAAAATAAAATCATTTCTTTTCATTCTAAATCATCTTTTTCATTCCTATAATTTTCCTTTCTTAATCTAATAATAAAATAAAGATTCGCTGACGTTTCTTTATCCGAGGTGCGGTTCGCATCACGCGGAACTCGCACGTGTATCTCTTGTCAGCAGAAATATTGCACGTCCGTTTAAAGTATTTTTGTTTACTAATTAAGCAGTTTACGGATACTATTTTAACTTCTATTACTCGAATTTTATTTATAGAAGTTCATTTTTGTCTTTCATCATTTTAATCTATTTCTAGAAATTAGTTAACAAGGACTTATTTTGGGTAAAAATTATTTTGAACCCTTTACACTTATACTTACACATTACGAGAAGGGTGCTTTGAATTTAGCACCTTCTCTACACAAAGGTTTCCAGTTCTGGAAGGGTGCTTAACAGCACTTTCTTTAGCTGAGAAAACTTTCAAAAACTTAACTCTTGGGAAGGGTGCTTTGAATTTAGCACCTTCCCTCGATCACACTTTATCTGGCTAAAAATAAAATTTTTACCAAAATAAGAAAGAAAAATAAAAAAAAAAAAAAAATTTCGAAATTTTTTTATCTATTTGTTTTTATATATATAAAATTTTTTTCCCTTTCTCTTCGGAATCTCTGCTGACACGAGATGCTACTATTTGAATAACAACATTTTTTTTTGTATATAATTTTTGTGATACTGAATATTTTTGTTGAAATTTCTTCCCCTCGTTTGTAATATTAAAAGTTTTTTTTTGGGTACACGGTTACGAATACCATAAGAAATTTTTCTCCCTTCCCCTAGAAATCGAATTATATTGTCGTGACCCGAAACTTTAAAATAAAAATTTTTTTGGGGAAATCAATTTATTTACAAAATTTTGGTTTTGCGATCGGTTACTGCGTCGACTACTTGACGTTTTTATTTTTTGATGCTGTAAAAATTTTTTTTTGAAAACTTTAAAGAACCGATGGGAAAGAATAGACGTTCGGGCTATCGATATCACTTAAAACAAGTTCATTCAGATTTTATCAACGGCAAGGTATATCACCGCCCGTTGATAGAAACTAAATATTGGGAAGAAGATACTGAACCCGCGAAGAACGTAACCGATAAAAAGGCTGGTGGGCCAAAGATTATAGAAAACGTTAAAGCCGTCGCGGAACTTTACGAAACAATATTAAAGATTCGCCAAATCCAAGCCCCCATCAAAGCGCCGTTCGAGTACAAACTCCATCCGATCGACCTAAATCTCCACCTCGAACCTAAAAACCTAAATTCTTATCCGCTCATCTTTCTTTCAAATCTTCGAAAATTGAACTCCAAAGAGCTCACATAAATAGAAAACTATTAGAATTTTTTTGTTATTATAAAATCTTGTTATAGAACTTACATTAATTCATTATCTTACATTCCGCTGAGTAAGCGAAATTTAAATTTAACTTCAGTCTTTAGTGTTCATACATTGGTGTAATTTTACTCCAATCTTATTTGAAATTTCGTCTGAGATTTTTATATTTAAAATTTTTTATATTCAATTTTTTATATAAAACTAATAATAAAATTCAAAATTTTTGCTGGAAACTAGGAATTGGTCAAGGTGTTAGAATTTCCTTTCAATTTTATTCATTACTGTCTGAGTAAAATATTTGATTCTTCCTTTATTACTATCTTGAAATTGCTTACTCAATATTCTGTAACTCTATATACACGATAGCTAATTTTTTTCATCCGGTTATTGCACTCAACAGCTGCGACCTACTTACCTAGTGACCGATAAAAATACATCGCGATTTAAATCAAATAAAATTCGATTTTTAATTTTTCCTTTATTTTGAGTTCTTCGAGCGAAAAGTTCCTTCCCAACCTTCGTCTAAATTCAAACTTTACCCAGAATAGTCAAATTTTACTTCAAGTTAGATCACACTAGAACCGTGGAACCCTTCGAGGACGAAGAAGGAACGTTTTTTGTCCCTTGTTCGAACGATTTTCCGTTCGGAATCATGGCTAGGAGAACTTTCCGCGTAGACACCTCTATAAACGAGGAACTTCTTAACACTCAAATTCAAACATTGGCCAAAGAGCTACACGATGCCCTCCCCTATTTTAACGGGGAAGGGCCAAACGCAGTAAAAGATTTCGAATTGTTCGATGGGATAGTAAGAAATTGGCTACCGAGCATCCCAGCAGACAACCAAGACTTCTTCGCCCGTCGTATAGCCCAAAAACTATATGGACGAGCCAAGAGATTGGTTGAACATGTCGAATTAGGCTCGGTAGAAGATATCTTACTAGTCCTAGGTCGAAAACTCAAAAGAGGCGACCCATATATCACGTGGCAGAAAAATCTAGCTGCTGCGGCCCCAAAAGATACGGAAAACATCGAAGACTTTTATTACCGGTTAAGCGAGATGGTTCGTCGTATAGAGCTCAATGCTCCCGAAGCTGATAGGGCCGTAGTAAAACGTACATTTGAGAAAACAGCGGCTACTACCCTATACGAATACCTACCAGACTTCTTACGGTGCCTATGTAAAATAAGAAGAGCCGAAACGTTAAATGACATGTATCTCGCCATCGAAAACGACGCGTATAGAAGACCGGAACGAAGACGATCTATGAGAGATGATGGACTCACTCCCGGAGAATCACTTCCACCCTCAGTGGAATTTCACCGACGACCCGGACAAGATGGTAACCGACATTATCCGCAAATGCCGAGATCTTCTCGTGATTATGACGATCGTGGCAATTATCGCGAATTACCCCGCACCTTGGCATATCAAGAATATAGTCAAGGTCCAAGAATAAGCGCTCCTCGGTATTACGATGACCCATTTCCCGACACATATGAAGACTACGCTCCTGACAGTCACTACGGCGCGGGTTATCAAGTAGAACAACAAATGATGGGCTCTACTTTCACGTTCGGAACCGAGCGAAATACACAATATATGCCTAAGACTCAAAATTATTATCAACCGCGACCTTTCCAAAATTATAACCAAAATCGTTTCCATCCAGGAGTACCAGGTCCTACTAAGAGGGCGGTACGCTTTGAAGAAGACGAAGATTCGGAAGAGGCAAAATTACGGCACAAATCGGACCCAACGATAATTTGTAACTGTCCATTTTGCCCAAAAGGAGAACGTCGAGACACGTACGATCCTTTAAACGGATCGGGCGCTCGTCAACCGGAGACAATGGCGAGTATGCCCGTCCAGTCTCCGTCTACTTCAGCGAGGACTCCCAACAATTATCAGCAATATCCAAGGAGTCAATACCGAAATTATCAAAATCAATACCCTCGATCAATCCTGCAAAATTCCCAGAAGCAGGTCTTAGAACATCAATCGACTATGACGGAACCAATGTCTCTACCGAGACCAGAACAACAACCAATCCAAAACAACTTGACGTCACCAGCAGGACAGCAGAATCCTCAATTGATGACCGCAGGAGAGCTACGAGCCCAGGCGAGGACGAACCAAAGTGCCTAACTACAGGAAGAGGCCCTACAGTCCATCTACGTAGTCCAGGACTTCGAAAAGGCGGAGTAAACGCCCTTCTCGACACCGGTTCCGACCTTAACTTACTCTGCATCGAAGAACTGTGCGACGAAGTCCCCTGTAACATCGAAGATACAGGAGCAGTTGGAGGTATAGCTACAAGCTCAATGCCTATAACCGGTTCTATCAGTCTAAAAATATTCGGAGTTAAAATCACGTTCCATCTCGTACCACCAAAACCACCCGGCGGTTATAAAGCTATTCTCGGAAACGAATTTTTCATTCAAAATCGCGTAACTATCTCGTTTTACTGGAATACTCTAGTAATGAAAAACAGACCTACTCAACCAATACCGATCATCAACCCACGAAGGTTCCCCGAGCAAAAGATCCTCGCTCTAGGAACTGGGCCAAAGGTATATATCTCGTGTAATCTGCTCCTAGGTAACTACCAGCGATTCCTCATCGATACAGGCGGGGATGTATGCC
This sequence comes from Cotesia typhae, assembly GCF_013202065.1. NCBI lineage: Eukaryota > Metazoa > Arthropoda > Insecta > Hymenoptera > Braconidae > Cotesia > Cotesia typhae. The sequence goes on from NW_027423754.1 coordinate 56,185, forward strand.
TCGTCAATGTATCCGCGTTAAAACCTGAAACAATTATCGACACCAGAAAAGCTAGAAAATTCCGAGGCCTCAGCGACAGTACCTTTGAGACCCTAGGAGTAGTTAAATTGAAAATTCTCCATATCGAAGTCGAATTTCAGGTTTGTCGGGAGGATTTACCATTCCCGGAGTGGGAATCCTGGGAAACAATTTCCTTGAAACCGAAAAAGCTGAAATCTCGTATGACAATCAAACTTTGGTTTTGTTATCTTCTCCAACAAAAACAACCTCTTTTAGCCTTAAAACAAAGCCCTCTTCAAGCTACACAGTACCACCTCGTATGAAAATGGTAGTAGCAATACCAGTCCAAGACTTCGAAAAGAACGAGGGATATCTCCCTCGAATGAAACTTCCGGATGGAGTCCTTGGAGGAGAGGCCGTCGTCAAGGTAGAGGACGGTTACGCCACGTGTATGGTCATTAATCTTAATTCAAATCCAGTCGACATAGACATCGGACCCCAAGCACTCGAAGATTTCGAGTTCAGTAACCCTAGTTCAGACGGGGACGAGTCCGATGACCCTTCCATCGAAAATTCTAGTCGTATAGCCAATCCGGAAGTACGCATTAAGACCATACTTCAGAAAATACCCCTAGGTCATCTAAATGAAGAAGAAAAAGAACAAGTCCAAGAGCTCATAGAAAAAAAATCACGACGTCTTTCATCTTCCCGGAGACAAGCTGGGTTGCTCGAAAAATTTCACCTGCAGGATTGAAACCACCACCAATGAACCGGTGAGAATAAAACAGTATCGATTTCCCCCAGAACATCAGGAAGAAATCGCCAGGCAGATCGAAAATCTCGAAAAACAGGGAATAATTCGAAAATCTAACTCTCCGTACAACTCACCTTTGTGGATCGTACCAAAAAAATCTAATGATCCTTCTATAAAAAAATATAGAATGGTTATAGACTTCAGGCAACTAAATAAAATCACTAGAGGAGATGCCTATCCTCTACCTCTAATTATCGACATTTTAGACCAGTTAGGCGACGCTAACTTCTTCAGCGTCTTCGATCTCGCCATGGGTTTCCACCAAGTCCCAATGCATCCCGCGGATGCGCCAAAAACGGCATTTTCGACCCCAGATGGCCACTGGGAATATTGTTGCATGCCTTTTGGCCTAGAATGCGCTCCATCTATCTTCCAACGAATGATGGATTCCACCTTAAGCGGGTTAAGAGGGACGGAATTATTTATTTATATCGACGATTTAGTTAGCTATGGTAAAACCCTAGAAGAACATGGGGTGAGAGTGCAAAGATTATTCAATAGATTGAGAGAAGCGGGTCTCACTCTCCAACCTGAAAAATGTAAATTTCTCTGCCCGGAAGTAGACTATTTGGGTCACGTAATAACAAAAGAGGGTATAAAACCAGACCCGAAAAAAATTTCATCACTCAAAAACGCGTCGCGACCTAGAAATCATACAGAAGCCAGAAAATTTATGGGACTCGCCAATTATTATCGTAGATTCATCCAAAATTTCGCGGAAAGGGCTAAGCCCATAACAGATCTTACGCGAAAAACGAAACCTTTCATATGGACTGAAGAAGCGCAAACGGCATTGGACGATATCAAAAATGCCCTCTGCGAAGATTCTTTCCTTAAATACCCAGATTTTAACAAACCTTTCATCCTAGCTGTCCATGCGTCGGACTCGGGAATATCCGGAATTCTCAGTCAAGCGACGACAGTGGGGGACGATCCGGAAAAAGATGGAGAAAAAATAGTCTCTTGCGTTTCAAGGGTATTTCACGACACCGAAACCCGATATACTGACGTAGAAAAACAATGCCTTGCAATAGTTTACGCAATTCAACAATTCCGACCGTATCTACAAAAACATTTTACTCTAATAACCAGTAGCCCTTGCGTTACCTGGTTAAGGGATAGCGCAACTGTCACCGAAAGACAAGCTAAATGGCGCTCTAAATTAAGTAGATACAAATTTAACGTCGTAGTCCGGCATAAGATCACCGAGCAATACGCGGAAGGGCTCTCTTACAACCCGGAAGGGCGTCCAGAATCTCCAGAACTCACAATAAATAATAATACCGAAAATAATCCTCTAGCGTTACCGATTTCTGCTTTAACAAAACCAAAAAGATTAAATAAAAATCTCTCGGATGAAGAGGCGATCCAATCGGTCAAACGCCCCGGTCGCCCTATCGAATCAAAAAATAGACCACGAGTCAGCAGCGCTCCCGAAGTAAGAGAAACAATTGCCTCTCGACTTAGGAAAAGAGAAATGGGAAAAACACGAGTCCCACCAAAAGTGAATTATCACGAAACCAGCGATCTAGATATAACCTCAGAAGATCCGAAGATTCAAGAAGCCGGAAATGAAGAACAGGGGGACGACGAGGTTTTCCTGCCAGGACCAAGCACAAGTAATAAAACACCTGACATTGGCCAAGAGGGGGACGACGAGGCAGAGAAGGATGAAGCAGCTGAAAGTGACAGCGAAATGAGGGTTCCACAAAAACAACGACGGTCAACGCACGAATTAATAGAAATGTTTGATAAACTCCTCAAAAGACGGCCACCACCGGAAAACACCCATCGGGAGCGAGCTCTAGAGAAAATTCGACGAGAAGAAGCGATATTCAACTACACTCCCCAAGAGTTAGCCGAATTAAAACGAACAAGTTCTGAGATAGCAAAAACAATCCGCCAAGCACTCAGCAAAATGCCTCCACTCTGGAGTAACGAAGAAGACTCGTTAGACAATGACACTGCAACCGAAATTAATGTCGACGAATTTCTAAGAGACAACAGCGAAAACCCTGAGGAAGGATCAAGCAGCGATATCAGTCCAGAAGAAACCGGAAAAAGCGGAGATTCCAGCGGAGCAGAAAAGCCCATCATCATAGAATCGGAGCCCTCGACTGAAACAGACGACATTAATTTCAGAAACGTCACCGATACATACGATAGAAATGAGTCAAACATAAATACTTTCACTCCCCAGAACGTAAACAGATCGCGATTCGCGGGATATTTAGGAGACGGTCCAGAACCCCGAACCCCAATCTTCGGAAGAGTCCTCATTCCCGATGAATTAGCGGCCATGGGGATCCATTATGACCATGTTAGCGGCCAAATCGTAGACGAAAACGGCGAAGCAATAACCGAAAGGGCCGGAACCGAATCGGCCAACCCCAATAACACACTTATCGAAACGGAATCAAAACTAAATAATTCACAGGCTAATAATAATATTAAATCACTTAGCAATTCGGAAAAGCCTAGCGATTCCAATAAAATTAGACGCGAAACAACTACAAGCAGGAATAAAACAGTGGGGGATGACGTAGGGAACAGCCGATTCGGACCACCATTTGTCGCCTACGACCCTCCAACTTTCGAAGAGGCTGAAGATATTTTTGCCGAAAGGCGCCATCGACCAAGAATATCTTCACCCTCGAGTTCAGACGAAAGTATACCGCCAAAAAGGTCCGACATAAAAATCAAATTTTCAACCAGCCGAGACGGGCTTACTTACGCTCGAGACCACTTAGTACACTTTTTAGCAGCTGATTGCGAAATAATAAAACCCGTAGCGAAACTGCTCCGCGACTTAAAATTTATAAATGCCGATGACCTTCACGCCTCAAAGCCTACAAAGGGGGACGTATTCGTCACCAAGCTAGGTCGTTGTAAAATCTTTACGGTATTTATCAAAACAAAACATTTCGAAAAATTAGACCCTATCGACCTGATCGAAGGATTGAGAAATCTTCGACAGTCAATGCACAAACACGACATTCATTCGTTTCGCTGTGCAAAGCAGGGGGACGAATTTGACGACTTAGACATAAAAGCCTATTTATTACACGAACTAAGAGACTGTCCAATAACAATTACCTTGTGCGAAGGGAACGTCGAGGTACCAGACGAATCCCTTTGAACAAAAATAATTGAGGAAAATCATAACAGCCTAATAGGGGGCCACAAAGGTGTGGTAAAAACATATTGGCGTATTCGCGCGAAAAATATTACTGGCCAGGAATGAAAGATAAAATCTACAATTATATACGAGCATGCGAGATATGCCAGAAAAATAAACTCACGCGAATAAAAACCAAACAGCCTATGTTCATCACAGACACACCCTTCGAACCTTTCGAAAAAATTAGTATAGATACGGTAGGACCCCTGCCCATGACCCCTGACGGAAATGTACACATCCTAACGATCCAGGATAATTTTTCTAAAGCAGCTGCGGCAGTTCCTCTCCCTGATATCAGAGCAGTAACTGTTGCAGATGCCCTGTTAAATCATTATATCGCTCTTTATGGGTGCCCTCGCGTAATTCTATCAGATAAGGGCACCTCATTTACAAGCAAATTAATTCAACAGCTAGCCAAAGCACTGAGAATTCAAAGAATAACAACTTCCTCATACTATCCACAATCGAACGGAGCCTTGGAACGATCTCACCAGCCTTTAATCGACTACCTCCGGGCTTATGTAGATAAATTCAGTAACTGGGATCGGTATGTCCCAATGGCAATGTTGAATTATAACACCACCATACGGGCCATATTTGTGCCATATTTCGGCCATATTTTAACCATATATGTGCTATATTTTTGCCTCATCTGGGCCATATTTCGGCCATTTTTGTGCTATGTAATCGACGTTTTCCAGCATGGAAACGTTCAAAAATTGAACTTTCGAATTTCTCGAATTTATTATCACAATCGTGATTAGCAGGTCATTTCCAAGCGATCTACACTATTTCCAACCTTCCAATTCTAATAATAGCAATGTTATGTAATCGACTGATTCCAGCACGGAAAGGATCAAAAATTTTACTTTCGAATTACACAAATTAAATATCATAATCGTGTTTAGCTGGTCATTTCCAAGCGATCTACACTATTTCCAACCTTCCAATTCTAATAATAGCAAAGTTAGGTAATCGACTGATTACAGCACGGAAACGATCAAAATCTATACTTTCGAATTACACAAATTAAATATCATAATCGTGTTTAGCAGGTCATTTCCAAGCGATCACGGCTATGTCCACGCCTACAACGCCCATAGAAACAAAGTTATGTAATCGGCTGTTTACTACGCTGAAACGTTCAAAAATTTAATTTTCGAATTACACCAATTAAATATCATAATCGTGTTTAGCAGGTCATTTCCAAGAGATCTACACTATTTCCAACCTTCCAAATCCCATAACAGCTATGTTATGTAATCGACTATTTTCTACGCTGAAACGTTCATACTTCAGCCATATTTGTGTTGCATTTGAGCCAGATACGGGCCATATTTGTGCCATATTTCGGCCATATTTTAACCATATATGTGCTATATTTTTGCCTCATCTGGGCCATATTTCGGCCATTTTTGTGCTATGTAATCGACGTTTTCCAGCATGGAAACGTTCAAAAATTGAACTTTCGAATTTCTCGAATTTATTATCACAATCGTGATTAGCAGGTCATTTCAAGCGATCTACACTATTTCCAACCTTCCAATTCTAATAATAGCAATGTTATGTAATCGACTGATTCCAGCACGGAAAGGATCAAAAATTTTACTTTCGAATTACACAAATTAAATATCATAATCGTGTTTAGCTGGTCATTTCCAAGCGATCTACACTATTTCCAACCTTCCAATTCTAATAATAGCAAAGTTAGGTAATCGACTGATTACAGCACGGAAACGATCAAAATCTATACTTTCGAATTACACAAATTAAATATCATAATCGTGTTTAGCAGGTCATTTCCAAGCGATCACGGCTATGTCCACGCCTACAACGCCCATAGAAACAAAGTTATGTAATCGGCTGTTTACTACGCTGAAACGTTCAAAAATTTAATTTTCGAATTACACCAATTAAATATCATAATCGTGTTTAGCAGGTCATTTCCAAGAGATCTACACTATTTCCAACCTTCCAAATCCCATAACAGCTATGTTATGTAATCGACTATTTTCTACGCTGAAACGTTCATACTTCAGCCATATTTGTGTTGCATTTGAGCCAGATACGGGCCATATTTGTGCCATATTTCGGCCATATTTTAACCATATATGTGCTATATTTTTGCCTCTTCTGGGCCATATTTCGGCCATTTTTGTGCTATGTAATCGACGTTTTCCAGCATGGAAACGTTCAAAAATTTAACTTTCGAATTTCTCGAATTTATTATCACAATCGTGATTAGCAGGTCATTTCCAAGCGATCTACACTATTTCCAACCTTCCAATTCTAATAATAGCAATGTTATGTAATCGACTGATTCCAGCACGGAAAGGATCAAAAATTTTACTTTCGAATTACACAAATTAAATATCATAATCGTGTTTAGCTGGTCATTTCCAAGCGATCTACACTATTTCCAACCTTCCAATTCTAATAATAGCAAAGTTAGGTAATCGACTGATTACAGCACGGAAACGATCAAAATCTATACTTTCGAATTACACAAATTAAATATCATAATCGTGTTTAGCAGGTCATTTCCAAGCGATCACGGCTATGTCCACGCCTACAACGCCCATAGAAACAAAGTTATGTAATCGGCTGTTTACTACGCTGAAACGTTCAAAAATTTAATTTTCGAATTACACCAATTAAATATCATAATCGTGTTTAGCCGGTCATTTCCAAGCGATCTACACTATTTCCAACCTTCCAATTCCCATAATAGCTATGTCATGTAATCGATTCTTTTCTACGCTGAAACGTTCATACTTCAGCCATATTTGTGTTGCATTTGAGCCAGATACGGGCCATATTTCGGCCATATTTTAACCATATATGTGCTATATTTTTGCCTCATCTGGGCCATATTTCGGCCATTTTTGTGCTATGTAATCGACGTTTTCCAGCATGGAAACGTTCAAAAATTGAACTTTCGAATTTCTCGAATTTATTATCACAATCGTGATTAGCAGGTCATTTCCAAGCGATCTACACTATTTCCAACCTTCCAATTCTAATAATAGCAATGTTATGTAATCGACTGATTCCAGCACGGAAAGGATCAAAAATTTTACTTTCGAATTACACAAATTAAATATCATAATCGTGTTTAGCTGGTCATTTCCAAGCGATCTACACTATTTCCAACCTTCCAATTCTAATAATAGCAAAGTTAGGTAATCGACTGATTACAGCACGGAAACGATCAAAATCTATACTTTCGAATTACACAAATTAAATATCATAATCGTGTTTAGCAGGTCATTTCCAAGCGATCACGGCTATGTCCACGCCTACAACGCCCATAGAAACAAAGTTATGTAATCGGCTGTTTACTACGCTGAAACGTTCAAAAATTTAATTTTCGAATTACACCAATTAAATATCATAATCGTGTTTAGCAGGTCATTTCCAAGAGATCTACACTATTTCCAACCTTCCAAATCCCATAACAGCTATGTTATGTAATCGACTATTTTCTACGCTGAAACGTTCATACTTCAGCCATATTTGTGTTGCATTTGAGCCAGATACGGGCCATATTTGTGCCATATTTCGGCCATATTTTAACCATATATGTGCTATATTTTTGCCTCATCTGGGCCATATTTCGGCCATTTTTGTGCTATGTAATCGACGTTTTCCAGCATGGAAACGTTCAAAAATTGAACTTTCGAATTTCTCGAATTTATTATCACAATCGTGATTAGCAGGTCATTTCCAAGCGATCTACACTATTTCCAACCTTCCAATTCTAATAATAGCAATGTTATGTAATCGACTGATTCCAGCACGGAAAGGATCAAAAATTTTACTTTCGAATTACACAAATTAAATATCATAATCGTGTTTAGCTGGTCATTTCCAAGCGATCTACACTATTTCCAACCTTCCAATTCTAATAATAGCAAAGTTAGGTAATCGACTGATTACAGCACGGAAACGATCAAAATCTATACTTTCGAATTACACAAATTAAATATCATAATCGTGTTTAGCAGGTCATTTCCAAGCGATCACGGCTATGTCCACGCCTACAACGCCCATAGAAACAAAGTTATGTAATCGGCTGTTTACTACGCTGAAACGTTCAAAAATTTAATTTTCGAATTACACCAATTAAATATCATAATCGTGTTTAGCAGGTCATTTCCAAGAGATCTACACTATTTCCAACCTTCCAAATCCCATAACAGCTATGTTATGTAATCGACTATTTTCTACGCTGAAACGTTCATACTTCAGCCATATTTGTGTTGCATTTGAGCCAGATACGGGCCATATTTGTGCCATATTTCGGCCATATTTTAACCATATATGTGCTATATTTTTTGCCTCTTCTGGGCCATATTTCGGCCATTTTTGTGCTATGTAATCGACGTTTTCCAGCATGGAAACGTTCAAAAATTTAACTTTCGAATTTCTCGAATTTATTATCACAATCGTGATTAGCAGGTCATTTCCAAGCGATCTACACTATTTCCAACCTTCCAATTCTAATAATAGCAATGTTATGTAATCGACTGATTCCAGCACGGAAAGGATCAAAAATTTTACTTTCGAATTACACAAATTAAATATCATAATCGTGTTTAGCTGGTCATTTCCAAGCGATCTACACTATTTCCAACCTTCCAATTCTAATAATAGCAAAGTTAGGTAATCGACTGATTACAGCACGGAAACGATCAAAATCTATACTTTCGAATTACACAAATTAAATATCATAATCGTGTTTAGCAGGTCATTTCCAAGCGATCACGGCTATGTCCACGCCTACAACGCCCATAGAAACAAAGTTATGTAATCGGCTGTTTACTACGCTGAAACGTTCAAAAATTTAATTTTCGAATTACACCAATTAAATATCATAATCGTGTTTAGCCGGTCATTTCCAAGCGATCTACACTATTTCCAACCTTCCAATTCCCATAATAGCTATGTCATGTAATCGATTCTTTTCTACGCTGAAACGTTCATACTTCAGCCATATTTGTGTTGCATTTGAGCCAGATACGGGCCATATTTCGGCCATATTTTAACCATATATGTGCTATATTTTTGCCTCATCTGGGCCATATTTCGGCCATTTTTGTGCTATGTAATCGACGTTTTCCAGCATGGAAACGTTCAAAAATTGAACTTTCGAATTTCTCGAATTTATTATCACAATCGTGATTAGCAGGTCATTTCAAGCGATCTACACTATTTCCAACCTTCCAATTCTAATAATAGCAATGTTATGTAATCGACTGATTCCAGCACGGAAAGGATCAAAAATTTTACTTTCGAATTACACAAATTAAATATCATAATCGTGTTTAGCTGGTCATTTCCAAGCGATCACGGCTATTTCCACGCCTACAATGCCCACAGAAAGAAAGTTATGTAATCGGCTGTTTCCTACGCTGAAACGTTCAAAAATTTAACTTTCGAATTACAACAATTAAATATCATAATCGTGTTTAGCAGGTCATTTCCAAGCGATCACCGCTATTTCCACGCCTACAACGCCCATAGAAACAAAGTTATGTAATCGGCTGTTTCCTACGCTGAAACGTTCAAAAATGTAACTTGCGATGTTTTCGAAATTGTTATCACAATCAAGATTAGCCGGTCATTTCCAAGCGATCTACACTATTTCCAACCTTCCAATTCTAATAATAGCAATTTTATGTAATCGACTGATTCCAGCACGGAAACGATCAAAAATGTTACTTTCGAAGTTTTCGAAATTTTTATCACAATCGTGATTAGCCGGTCATTTCAAGCGATCTACACTATTTCGAACCTTCCAATTCTAAAAATAGCTATGTTAGGTAATCGACTGATTCCAGCACGGAAACGATCAAAAATTTTACTTTCGAATTACACAAATTAAATATCATAATGGTGTTTAGCAGGTCATTACCAAGCGATCACGGCTATGTCCACGCCTACAACGCCTATAGAAACAAAGTTATGTAATCGGCTGTTTACTACGCTGAAACGTTCAAAAATTTAATTTTCGAATTACACCAATTAAATATCATAATCGTGTTTAGCAGGTCATTTCCAAGAGATCTACACTATTTCCAACCTTCCAAATCCCATAACAGCTATGTTATGTAATCGACTATTTTCTACGCTGAAACGTTCATACTTCAGCCATATTTGTGTTGCATTTGAGCCAGATACGGGCCATATTTGTGCCATATTTCGGCCATATTTTAACCATATATGTGCTATATTTTTGCCTCTTCTGGGCCATATTTCGGCCATTTTTTGTGCTATGTAATCGACGTTTTCCAGCATGGAAACGTTCAAAAATTTAACTTTCTAATTGGACAAATTAAATATCATAATCGTGTTTAGCCGGTCATTTCCAAGCGATCTACACTATTTCCAACCTTCCAATTCCCATAATAGCTATGTCATGTAATCGATTCTTTTCTACGCTGAAACGTTCATACTTCAGCCATATTTGTGTTGCATTTGAGCCAGATACGGGCCATATTTCGGCCATATTTTAACCATATATGTGCTATATTTTTGCCTCATCTGGGCCATATTTCGGCCATTTTTGTGCTATGTAATCGACGTTTTCCAGCATGGAAACGTTCAAAAATTGAACTTTCGAATTTCTCGAATTTATTATCACAATCGTGATTAGCAGGTCATTTCCAAGCGATCTACACTATTTCCAACCTTCCAATTCTAATAATAGCAATGTTATGTAATCGACTGATTCCAGCACGGAAAGGATCAAAAATTTTACTTTCGAATTACACAAATTAAATATCATAATCGTGTTTAGCTGGTCATTTCCAAGCGATCACGGCTATTTCCACGCCTACAATGCCCACAGAAAGAAAGTTATGTAATCGGCTGTTTCCTACGCTGAAACGTTCAAAAATTTAACTTTCGAATTACAACAATTAAATATCATAATCGTGTTTAGCAGGTCATTTCCAAGCGATCACCGCTATTTCCACGCCTACAACGCCCATAGAAACAAAGTTATGTAATCAGCTGTTTCCTACGCTGAAACGTTCAAAAATGTAACTTGCGATGTTTTCGAAATTGTTATCACAATCAAGATTAGCCGGTCATTTCCAAGCGATCTACACTATTTCCAACCTTCCAATTCTAATAATTGCAATTTTATGTAATCGACTGATTCCAGCACGGAAACGATCAAAAATGTTACTTTCGAAGTTTTCGAAATTTTTATCACAATCGTGATTAGCCGGTCATTTCAAGCGATCTACACTATTTCGAACCTTCCAATTCTAAAAATAGCTATGTTAGGTAATCGACTGATTCCAGCACGGAAACGATCTGCAAAAATTTTACTTTCGAATTACACAAATTAAATATCATAATGGTGTTTAGCAGGTCATTACCAAGCGATCACGGCTATGTCCACGCCTACAACGCCTATAGAAACAAAGTTATGTAATCGGCTGTTTACGACGCTGAAACGTTCAAAAATTTAACTTTCGAATTACACCAATTAAATATCATAATCGTGTTTAGCAGGTCATTTCCAAGCGATCACCGCTATTTCCACGCCTACAACGCCCATAGAAACAATGTTTTGTAATCGGCTGTTTCCTACGCTGAAACGTTTAAAAATTTAACTTTCGAATTACACCAATTAAATATCATAATCGTGATTAGCCGGTCATTTCAAGCGATCTACACTATTTCCAACCTTCCAATTCTAATAATAGCAATGTTATGTAATCGACTGATTCCAGCACGGAAACGATCAAAAATATTACTTTCGAATTACACAAATTTAATATCATAATCGTGTTTAGCAGGTCATTTCCAAGCGATCAGGGCTATTTCCACGCCTACAACGCCCATCGAAACAAAGTTATGTAATCGGCTGTTTCCTACGCTGAAACGTTCAAAAATGTAACTTGCGAAGTTTTCAAAATTTTTATCACAATCGTGATTAGCCGGTCATTTCCAAGCGATCTACACTATTTCCAACGTTCCAATTCTAATAATAGCAATGTTATGTAATCGACTGATTCCAGCACGGAAACGATCAAAAATTTTACTTTCGAATTACACAAATTAAATATCATAATCGTGTTTAGCAGGTCATGTCCAAGCGATCTACACTATTTCCAACCTTCCAATTCCCATAATAGCTATGTCATGTAATCGACTGTTTCCTACGCTGAAACGTTCAAAAATGTAACTTTCGAACTTTTCGAAATTTTTGTCACAATCGTGAATAGCCGGTCATTTCCAAGCGATCTACACTATTTCCAACCTTCCAATTCCCATAATAGTTATGTCATGTAATCGGCTTTTTTCTACGCTGAAACGTTCAAAAATGTAACTTGCGATGTTTTCGAAATTGTTATCACAATCGAGATTAGCCGGTAATTTCCAAGCGATCTACACTATTTCCAACCTTCCAATTCTAATAATAGCAATGTTATGTAATCGACTGATTCCAGCACGGAAACGATCAAAAATTTTACTTTCGAATTACACAAATTAAATATCATAATCGTGTTTAGCAGGTCATTTCCAAGCGATCTACACTATTTCGAACCTTCCAATTCTAATAATAGCAATGTTAGGTAATCGACTGATTACAGCACGGAAACGATCAAAATCTATACTTTCGAATTACACAAATTAAATATCATAATCGTGTTTAGCAGGTCATTTCCAAGCGATCACGGCTATGTCCACGCCTACAACGCCCATAGAAACAAAGTTATGTAATCGGCTGTTTACTACGCTGAAACGTTCAAAAATTTAATTTTCGAATTACACCAATTAAATATCATAATCGTGTTTAGCAGGTCATTTCCAAGAGATCTACACTATTTCCAACCTTCCAAATCCCATAACAGCTATGTTATGTAATCGACTATTTTCTACGCTGAAACGTTCATACTTCAGCCATATTTGTGTTGCATTTGAGCCAGATACGGGCCATATTTGTGCCATATTTCGGCCATATTTTAACCATATATGTGCTATATTTTTGCCTCTTCTGGGCCATATTTCGGCCATTTTTGTGCTATGTAATCGACGTTTTCCAGCATGGAAACGTTCAAAAATTTAACTTTCTAATTGGACAAATTAAATATCATAATCGTGTTTAGCCGGTCATTTCCAAGCGATCTACACTATTTCCAACCTTCCAATTCCCATAATAGCTATGTCATGTAATCGATTCTTTTCTACGCTGAAACGTTCATACTTCAGCCATATTTGTGTTGCATTTGAGCCAGATACGGGCCATATTTCGGCCATATTTTAACCATATATGTGCTATATTTTTGCCTCATCTGGGCCATATTTCGGCCATTTTTGTGCTATGTAATCGACGTTTTCCAGCATGGAAACGTTCAAAAATTGAACTTTCGAATTTCTCGAATTTATTATCACAATCGTGATTAGCAGGTCATTTCCAAGCGATCTACACTATTTCCAACCTTCCAATTCTAATAATAGCAATGTTATGTAATCGACTGATTCCAGCACGGAAAGGATCAAAAATTTTACTTTCGAATTACACAAATTAAATATCATAATCGTGTTTAGCTGGTCATTTCCAAGCGATCTACACTATTTCCAACCTTCCAATTCTAATAATAGCAAAGTTAGGTAATCGACTGATTACAGCACGGAAACGATCAAAATCTATACTTTCGAATTACACAAATTAAATATCATAATCGTGTTTAGCAGGTCATTTCCAAGCGATCACGGCTATGTCCACGCCTACAACGCCCATAGAAACAAAGTTATGTAATCGGCTGTTTACTACGCTGAAACGTTCAAAAATTTAATTTTCGAATTACACCAATTAAATATCATAATCGTGTTTAGCAGGTCATTTCCAAGAGATCTACACTATTTCCAACCTTCCAAATCCCATAACAGCTATGTTATGTAATCGACTATTTTCTACGCTGAAACGTTCATCCTTCAGCCATATTTGTGTTGCATTTGAGCCAGATACGGGCCATATTTGTGCCATATTTCGGCCATATTTTAACCATATATGTGCTATATTTTTGCCTCTTCTGGGCCATATTTCGGCCATTTTTGTGCTATGTAATCGACGTTTTCCAGCATGGAAACGTTCAAAAATTTAACTTTCTAATTGGACAAATTAAATATCATAATCGTGTTTAGCCGGTCATTTCCAAGCGATCTACACTATTTCCAACCTTCCAATTCCCATAATAGCTATGTCATGTAATCGATTCTTTTCTACGCTGAAACGTTCATACTTCAGCCATATTTGTGTTGCATTTGAGCCAGATACGGGCCATATTTCGGCCATATTTTAACCATATATGTGCTATATTTTTGCCTCATCTGGGCCATATTTCGGCCATTTTTGTGCTATGTAATCGACGTTTTCCAGCATGGAAACGTTCAAAAATTGAACTTTCGAATTTCTCGAATTTATTATCACAATCGTGATTAGCAGGTCATTTCAAGCGATCTACACTATTTCCAACCTTCCAATTCTAATAATAGCAATGTTATGTAATCGACTGATTCCAGCACGGAAAGGATCAAAAATTTTACTTTCGAATTACACAAATTAAATATCATAATCGTGTTTAGCTGGTCATTTCCAAGCGATCACGGCTATTTCCACGCCTACAATGCCCACAGAAAGAAAGTTATGTAATCGGCTGTTTCCTACGCTGAAACGTTCAAAAATTTAACTTTCGAATTACAACAATTAAATATCATAATCGTGTTTAGCAGGTCATTTCCAAGCGATCACCGCTATTTCCACGCCTACAACGCCCATAGAAACAAAGTTATGTAATCGGCTGTTTCCTACGCTGAAACGTTCAAAAATGTAACTTGCGATGTTTTCGAAATTGTTATCACAATCAAGATTAGCCGGTCATTTCCAAGCGATCTACACTATTTCCAACCTTCCAATTCTAATAATAGCAATTTTATGTAATCGACTGATTCCAGCACGGAAACGATCAAAAATGTTACTTTCGAAGTTTTCGAAATTTTTATCACAATCGTGATTAGCCGGTCATTTCAAGCGATCTACACTATTTCGAACCTTCCAATTCTAAAAATAGCTATGTTAGGTAATCGACTGATTCCAGCACGGAAACGATCAAAAATTTTACTTTCGAATTACACAAATTAAATATCATAATGGTGTTTAGCAGGTCATTACCAAGCGATCACGGCTATGTCCACGCCTACAACGCCTATAGAAACAAAGTTATGTAATCGGCTGTTTACTACGCTGAAACGTTCAAAAATTTAATTTTCGAATTACACCAATTAAATATCATAATCGTGTTTAGCAGGTCATTTCCAAGAGATCTACACTATTTCCAACCTTCCAAATCCCATAACAGCTATGTTATGTAATCGAATATTTTCTACGCTGAAACGTTCATACTTCAGCCATATTTGTGTTGCATTTGAGCCAGATACGGGCCATATTTGTGCCATATTTCGGCCATATTTTAACCATATATGTGCTATATTTTTGCCTCTTCTGGGCCATATTTCGGCCATTTTTGTGCTATGTAATCGACGTTTTCCAGCATGGAAACGTTCAAAAATTTAACTTTCTAATTGGACAAATTAAATATCATAATCGTGTTTAGCCGGTCATTTCCAAGCGATCTACACTATTTCCAACCTTCCAATTCCCATAATAGCTATGTCATGTAATCGATTCTTTTCTACGCTGAAACGTTCATACTTCAGCCATATTTGTGTTGCATTTGAGCCAGATACGGGCCATATTTCGGCCATATTTTAACCATATATGTGCTATATTTTTGCCCTCATCTGGGCCATATTTCGGCCATTTTTGTGCTATGTAATCGACGTTTTCCAGCATGGAAACGTTCAAAAATTGAACTTTCGAATTTCTCGAATTTATTATCACAATCGTGATTAGCAGGTCATTTCAAGCGATCTACACTATTTCCAACCTTCCAATTCTAATAATAGCAATGTTATGTAATCGACTGATTCCAGCACGGAAAGGATCAAAAATTTTACTTTCGAATTACACAAATTAAATATCATAATCGTGTTTAGCTGGTCATTTCCAAGCGATCTACACTATTTCCAACCTTCCAATTCTAATAATAGCAAAGTTAGGTAATCGACTGATTACAGCACGGAAACGATCAAAATCTATACTTTCGAATTACACAAATTAAATATCATAATCGTGTTTAGCAGGTCATTTCCAAGCGATCACGGCTATGTCCACGCCTACAACGCCCATAGAAACAAAGTTATGTAATCGGCTGTTTACTACGCTGAAACGTTCAAAAATTTAATTTTCGAATTACACCAATTAAATATCATAATCGTGTTTAGCAGGTCATTTCCAAGAGATCTACACTATTTCCAACCTTCCAAATCCCATAACAGCTATGTTATGTAATCGACTATTTTCTACGCTGAAACGTTCATCCTTCAGCCATATTTGTGTTGCATTTGAGCCAGATACGGGCCATATTTGTGCCATATTTCGGCCATATTTTAACCATATATGTGCTATATTTTTGCCTCTTCTGGGCCATATTTCGGCCATTTTTGTGCTATGTAATCGACGTTTTCCAGCATGGAAACGTTCAAAAATTTAACTTTCTAATTGGACAAATTAAATATCATAATCGTGTTTAGCCGGTCATTTCCAAGCGATCTACACTATTTCCAACCTTCCAATTCCCATAATAGCTATGTCATGTAATCGATTCTTTTCTACGCTGAAACGTTCATACTTCAGCCATATTTGTGTTGCATTTGAGCCAGATACGGGCCATATTTCGGCCATATTTTAACCATATATGTGCTATATTTTTGCCTCATCTGGGCCATATTTCGGCCATTTTTGTGCTATGTAATCGACGTTTTCCAGCATGGAAACGTTCAAAAATTGAACTTTCGAATTTCTCGAATTTATTATCACAATCGTGATTAGCAGGTCATTTCAAGCGATCTACACTATTTCCAACCTTCCAATTCTAATAATAGCAATGTTATGTAATCGACTGATTCCAGCACGGAAAGGATCAAAAATTTTACTTTCGAATTACACAAATTAAATATCATAATCGTGTTTAGCTGGTCATTTCCAAGCGATCACGGCTATTTCCACGCCTACAATGCCCACAGAAAGAAAGTTATGTAATCGGCTGTTTCCTACGCTGAAACGTTCAAAAATTTAACTTTCGAATTACAACAATTAAATATCATAATCGTGTTTAGCAGGTCATTTCCAAGCGATCACCGCTATTTCCACGCCTACAACGCCCATAAAGAACAAAGTTATGTAATCGGCTGTTTCCTACGCTGAAACGTTCAAAAATGTAACTTGCGATGTTTTCGAAATTGTTATCACAATCAAGATTAGCCGGTCATTTCCAAGCGATCTACACTATTTCCAACCTTCCAATTCTAATAATAGCAATTTTATGTAATCGACTGATTCCAGCACGGAAACGATCAAAAATGTTACTTTCGAAGTTTTCGAAATTTTTATCACAATCGTGATTAGCCGGTCATTTCAAGCGATCTACACTATTTCGAACCTTCCAATTCTAAAAATAGCTATGTTAGGTAATCGACTGATTCCAGCACGGAAACGATCAAAAATTTTACTTTCGAATTACACAAATTAAATATCATAATGGTGTTTAGCAGGTCATTACCAAGCGATCACGGCTATGTCCACGCCTACAACGCCTATAGAAACAAAGTTATGTAATCGGCTGTTTACTACGCTGAAACGTTCAAAAATTTAATTTTCGAATTACACCAATTAAATATCATAATCGTGTTTAGCAGGTCATTTCCAAGAGATCTACACTATTTCCAACCTTCCAAATCCCATAACAGCTATGTTATGTAATCGAATATTTTCTACGCTGAAACGTTCATACTTCAGCCATATTTGTGTTGCATTTGAGCCAGATACGGGCCATATTTGTGCCATATTTCGGCCATATTTTAACCATATATGTGCTATATTTTTGCCTCTTCTGGGCCATATTTCGGCCATTTTTGTGCTATGTAATCGACGTTTTCCAGCATGGAAACGTTCAAAAATTTAACTTTCTAATTGGACAAATTAAATATCATAATCGTGTTTAGCCGGTCATTTCCAAGCGATCTACACTATTTCCAACCTTCCAATTCCCATAATAGCTATGTCATGTAATCGATTCTTTTCTACGCTGAAACGTTCATACTTCAGCCATATTTGTGTTGCATTTGAGCCAGATACGGGCCATATTTCGGCCATATTTTAACCATATATGTGCTATATATTTTTGCCTCATCTGGGCCATATTTCGGCCATTTTTGTGCTATGTAATCGACGTTTTCCAGCATGGAAACGTTCAAAAATTGAACTTTCGAATTTCTCGAATTTATTATCACAATCGTGATTAGCAGGTCATTTCCAAGCGATCTACACTATTTCCAACCTTCCAATTCTAATAATAGCAATGTTATGTAATCGACTGATTCCAGCACGGAAAGGATCAAAAATTTTACTTTCGAATTACACAAATTAAATATCATAATCGTGTTTAGCTGGTCATTTCCAAGCGATCACGGCTATTTCCACGCCTACAATGCCCACAGAAAGAAAGTTATGTAATCGGCTGTTTCCTACGCTGAAACGTTCAAAAATTTAACTTTCGAATTACAACAATTAAATATCATAATCGTGTTTAGCAGGTCATTTCCAAGCGATCACCGCTATTTCCACGCCTACAACGCCCATAGAAACAAAGTTATGTAATCGGCTGTTTCCTACGCTGAAACGTTCAAAAATGTAACTTGCGATGTTTTCGAAATTGTTATCACAATCAAGATTAGCCGGTCATTTCCAAGCGATCTACACTATTTCCAACCTTCCAATTCTAATAATAGCAATTTTATGTAATCGACTGATTCCAGCACGGAAACGATCAAAAATGTTACTTTCGAAGTTTTCGAAATTTTTATCACAATCGTGATTAGCCGGTCATTTCAAGCGATCTACACTATTTCGAACCTTCCAATTCTAAAAATAGCTATGTTAGGTAATCGACTGATTCCAGCACGGAAACGATCAAAAATTTTACTTTCGAATTACACAAATTAAATATCATAATGGTGTTTAGCAGGTCATTACCAAGCGATCACGGCTATGTCCACGCCTACAACGCCTATAGAAACAAAGTTATGTAATCGGCTGTTTACGACGCTGAAACGTTCAAAAATTTAACTTTCGAATTACACCAATTAAATATCATAATCGTGTTTAGCAGGTCATTTCCAAGCGATCACCGCTATTTCCACGCCTACAACGCCCATAGAAACAATGTTTTGTAATCGGCTGTTTCCTACGCTGAAACGTTTAAAAATTTAACTTTCGAATTACACCAATTAAATATCATAATCGTGATTAGCCGGTCATTTCCAAGCGATCTACACTATTTCCAACCTTCCAATTCTAATAATAGCAATGTTATGTAATCGACTGATTCCAGCACGGAAACGATCAAAAATATTACTTTCGAATTACACAAATTTAATATCATAATCGTGTTTAGCAGGTCATTTCCAAGCGATCAGGGCTATTTCCACGCCTACAACGCCCATCGAAACAAAGTTATGTAATCGGCTGTTTCCTACGCTGAAACGTTCAAAAATGTAACTTGCGAAGTTTTCAAAATTTTTATCACAATCGTGATTAGCCGGTCATTTCCAAGCGATCTACACTATTTCCAACGTTCCAATTCTAATAATAGCAATGTTATGTAATCGACTGATTCACGCACGGAAACGATCAAAAATTTTACTTTCGAATTACACAAATTAAATATCATAATCGTGTTTAGCAGGTCATGTCCAAGCGATCTACACTATTTCCAACCTTCCAATTCCCATAATAGCTATGTCATGTAATCGACTGTTTCCTACGCTGAAACGTTCAAAAATGTAACTTTCGAAGTTTTCGAAATTTTTGTCACAATCGTAATTAGCCGGTCATTTCCAAGCGATCTACACTATTTCCAACCTTCCAATTCCCATAATAGCTATGTCATGTAATCGGCTTTTTTCTACGCTGAAACGTTCAAAAATGTAACTTGCGATGTTTTCGAAATTGTTATCACAATCGAGATTAGCCGGTAATTTCCAAGCGATCTACACTATTTCCAACCTTCCAATTCTAATAATAGCAATGTTATGTAATCGACTGATTCCAGCACGGAAACGATCAAAAATTTTACTTTCGAATTACACAAATTAAATATCATAATCGTGTTTAGCAGGTCATTTCCAAGCGATCTACACTATTTCGAACCTTCCAATTCTAATAATAGCAATGTTAGGTAATCGACTGATTACAGCACGGAAACGATCAAAATCTATACTTTCGAATTACACAAATTAAATATCATAATCGTGTTTAGCAGGTCATTTCCAAGCGATCACGGCTATGTCCACGCCTACAACACCCATAGAAACAAAGTTATGTAATCGGCTGTTTACTACGCTGAAACGTTCAAAAATTTAATTTTCGAATTACACCAATTAAATATCATAATCGTGTTTAGCAGGTCATTTCCAAGAGATCTACACTATTTCCAACCTTCCAAATCCCATAACAGCTATGTTATGTAATCGACTATTTTCTACGCTGAAACGTTCATACTTCAGCCATATTTGTGTTGCATTTGAGCCAGATACGGGCCATATTTGTGCCATATTTCGGCCATATTTTAACCATATATGTGCTATATTTTTGCCTCTTCTGGGCCATATTTCGGCCATTTTTGTGCTATGTAATCGACGTTTTCCAGCATGGAAACGTTCAAAAATTTAACTTTCTAATTGGACAAATTAAATATCATTATCGTGTTTAGCCGGTCATTTCCAAGCGATCTACACTATTTCCAACCTTCCAATTCCCATAATAGCTATGTCATGTAATCGATTCTTTTCTACGCTGAAACGTTCATACTTCAGCCATATTTGTGTTGCATTTGAGCCAGATACGGGCCATATTTCGGCCATATTTTAACCATATATGTGCTATATTTTTGCCTCATCTGGGCCATATTTCGGCCATTTTTGTGCTATGTAATCGACGTTTTCCAGCATGGAAACGTTCAAAAATTGAACTTTCGAATTTCTCGAATTTATTATCACAATCGTGATTAGCAGGTCATTTCAAGCGATCTACACTATTTCCAACCTTCCAATTCTAATAATAGCAATGTTATGTAATCGACTGATTCCAGCACGGAAAGGATCAAAAATTTTACTTTCGAATTACACAAATTAAATATCATAATCGTGTTTAGCTGGTCATTTCCAAGCGATCACGGCTATTTCCACGCCTACAATGCCCACAGAAAGAAAGTTATGTAATCGGCTGTTTCCTACGCTGAAACGTTCAAAAATTTAACTTTCGAATTACAACAATTAAATATCATAATCGTGTTTAGCAGGTCATTTCCAAGCGATCACCGCTATTTCCACGCCTACAACGCCCATAGAAACAAAGTTATGTAATCGGCTGTTTCCTACGCTGAAACGTTCAAAAATGTAACTTGCGATGTTTTCGAAATTGTTATCACAATCAAGATTAGCCGGTCATTTCCAAGCGATCTACACTATTTCCAACCTTCCAATTCTAATAATAGCAATTTTATGTAATCGACTGATTCCAGCACGGAAACGATCAAAAATGTTACTTTCGAAGTTTTCGAAATTTTTATCACAATCGTGATTAGCCGGTCATTTCCAAGCGATCTACACTATTTCGAACCTTCCAATTCTAAAAATAGCTATGTTAGGTAATCGACTGATTCCAGCACGGAAACGATCAAAAATTTTACTTTCGAATTACACAAATTAAATATCATAATGGTGTTTAGCAGGTCATTACCAAGCGATCACGGCTATGTCCACGCCTACAACGCCTATAGAAACAAAGTTATGTAATCGGCTGTTTACGACGCTGAAACGTTCAAAAATTTAACTTTCGAATTACACCAATTAAATATCATAATCGTGTTTAGCAGGTCATTTCCAAGCGATCACCGCTATTTCCACGCCTACAACGCCCATAGAAACAATGTTTTGTAATCGGCTGTTTCCTACGCTGAAACGTTTAAAAATTTAACTTTCGAATTACACCAATTAAATATCATAATCGTGATTAGCCGGTCATTTCCAAGCGATCTACACTATTTCCAACCTTCCAATTCTAATAATAGCAATGTTATGTAATCGACTGATTCCAGCACGGAAACGATCAAAAATATTACTTTCGAATTACACAAATTTAATATCATAATCGTGTTTAGCAGGTCATTTCCAAGCGATCAGTGCTATTTCCACGCCTACAACGCCCATCGAAACAAAGTTATGTAATCGGCTGTTTCCTACGCTGAAACGTTCAAAAATGTAACTTGCGAAGTTTTCAAAATTTTTATCACAATCGTGATTAGCCGGTCATTTCCAAGCGATCTACACTATTTCCAACGTTCCAATTCTAATAATAGCAATGTTATGTAATCGACTGATTCCAGCACGGAAACGATCAAAAATTTTACTTTCGAATTACACAAATTAAATATCATAATCGTGTTTAGCAGGTCATGTCCAAGCGATCTACACTATTTCCAACCTTCCAATTCCCATAATAGCTATGTCATGTAATCGACTGTTTCCTACGCTGAAACGTTCAAAATGTAACTTTCGAAGTTTTCGAAATTTTTGTCACAATCGTGATTAGCCGGTCATTTCCAAGCGATCTACACTATTTCCAACCTTCCAATTCCCATAATAGCTATGTCATGTAATCGGCTTTTTCTACGCTGAAACGTTCAAAAATGTAACTTGCGATGTTTTCGAAATTGTTATCACAATCGAGATTAGCCGGTAATTTCCAAGCGATCTACACTATTTCCAACCTTCCAATTCTAATAATAGCAATGTTATGTAATCGACTGATTCCAGCACGGAAACGATCAAAAATTTTACTTTCGAATTACACAAATTAAATATCATAATCGTGTTTAGCAGGTCATTTCCAAGCGATCTACACGATTTCGAACCTTCCAATTCTAATAATAGCAATGTTAGGTAATCGACTGATTACAGCACGGAAACGTTCAAAAATTTAATTTTCGAATTACACCAATTAAATATCATAATCGTGTTTAGCAGGTCATTTCCAAGAGATCTACACTATTTCCAACCTTCCAAATCCCATAACAGCTATGTTATGTAATCGACTATTTTCTACGCTGAAACGTTCATACTTCAGCCATATTTGTGTTGCATTTGAGCCAGATACGGGCCATATTTGTGCCATATTTCGGCCATATTTTAACCATATATGTGCTATATTTTTGCCTCTTCTGGGCCATATTTCGGCCATTTTTGTGCTATGTAATCGACGTTTTCCAGCATGGAAACGTTCAAAAATTTAACTTTCTAATTGGACAAATTAAATATCATAATCGTGTTTAGCCGGTCATTTCCAAGCGATCTACACTATTTCCAACCTTCCAATTCCCATAATAGCTATGTCATGTAATCGATTCTTTTCTACGCTGAAACGTTCATACTTCAGCCATATTTGTGTTGCATTTGAGCCAGATACGGGCCATATTTCGGCCATATTTTAACCATATATGTGCTATATTTTTGCCTCATCTGGGCCATATTTCGGCCATTTTTGTGCTATGTAATCGACGTTTTCCAGCATGGAAACGTTCAAAAATTGAACTTTCGAATTACACCAATTAAATATCATAATCGTGATTAGCCGGTCATTTCCAAGCGATCTACACTATTTCCAACCTTCCAATTCTAATAATAGCAATGTTATGTAATCGACTGATTCCAGCACGGAAACGATCAAAAATATTACTTTCGAATTACACAAATTTAATATCATAATCGTGTTTAGCAGGTCATTTCCAAGCGATCAGGGCTATTTCCACGCCGACAACGCCCATCGAAACAAAGTTATGTAATCGGCTGTTTCCTACGCTGAAACGTTCAAAAATGTAACTTGCGAAGTTTTCAAAATTTTTATCACAATCGTGATTAGCCGGTCATTTCAAGCGATCTACACTATTTCCAACGTTCCAATTCTAATAATAGCAATGTTATGTAATCGACTGATTCCAGCACGGAAACGATCAAAAATTTTACTTTCGAATTACACAAATTAAATATCATAATCGTGTTTAGCAGGTCATGTCCAAGCGATCTACACTATTTCCAACCTTCCAATTCCCATAATAGCTATGTCATGTAATCGACTGTTTCCTACGCTGAAACGTTCAAAATGTAACTTTCGAAGTTTTCGAAATTTTTGTCACAATCGTGATTAGCCGGTCATTTCCAAGCGATCTACACTATTTCCAACCTTCCAATTCCCATAATAGCTATGTCATGTAATCGGCTTTTTCTACGCTGAAACGTTCAAAAATGTAACTTGCGATGTTTTCGAAATTGTTATCACAATCGAGATTAGCCGGTAATTTCCAAGCGATCTACACTATTTCCAACCTTCCAATTCTAATAATAGCAATGTTAGGTAATCGACTGATTCCAGCACGGAAACGATCAAAAATTTTAATTTCGAATTACACAAATTAAATATCATAATCGTGTTTAGCAGGTCTTTTCCAAGCGATCAAGGCTATTTCCATGCCTATAACGCCCATAGAAACAAAGTTATGTAATCGGCTGATTCCTACGCTGAAACGTTCAAAAATGTAACTTGCGAAGTTTTCAAAATTTTTATCACAATCGTGATTAGCCGGTCATTTCCAAGCGATCTACACTATTTCCAACGTTCCAATTCTAATAATAGCAATGTTATGTAATCGACTGATTCCAGCACGGAAACGATCAAAAATTTTACTTTCGAATTACACAAATTAAATATCATAATCGTGTTTAGCAGGTCATATCTAAGCGATCTACACTATTTCCAACCTTCCAATTCCCATAATAGCTATGTCATGTAATCGACTGTTTCCTACGCTGAAACGTTCAAAAATGTAAATTTCGAAGTTTTCGAAATTTTTATCACAATCGTGATTAGCCGGTCATTTCAAGCGATCTACACTATTTCCAACCTACCAATTCTAATAATAGCAATGTTATGTAATCGACTGATTCCAGCACGGAAACGATCAAAAATTTTACTTTCGAATTACACAAATTAAATATCATAATCGTGTTTAGCAGGTCATTTCCAAGCGATCACGGCTATTTCCACGCCTACAACGCCCATAGAAACAAAGTTATGTAATCGGCTGTTTCCTACGCAGAAACGTTCAAAAATGTAACTTGCAATGTTTTCGAAATTGTTATCACAATCAAGATTAGCCGGTCATTTCCAAGCGATCTACACTATTTCCAACCTTCCAATTCTAATAATAGCAATTTTATGTAATCGACTGATTCCAGCTCGGAAACGATCAAAAATTTTACTTTCGAATTTCACAAATTAAATATCATAATCGTGTTTAGCAGGTCATTTCCAAGCGATCTACGCTATTTCCACGCCTACAACGCCCATAGAAACAAAGTAATGTAATCGGCTGTTTCCTACGCTGAAACGTTCAAAAATTTAATTTTCGAATTACACCAATTAAATATCATAATCGTGTTTAGCAGGTCATTTCCAAGCTATCTACACTATTTCCAACCTTCCAAATCCCATAACATCTATGTTATGTAATCGACTATTTTCTACGCTGAAACGTTCATACTTCAGCCATATTTGTGTTGCATTTGAGCCAGATACGGGCCATATTTGTGCCATATTTCGGCCATATTTTAACCATATATGTGCTATATTTTTGCCTCTTCTGGGCCATATTTCGGCCATTTTTGTGCTATGTAATCGACGTTTTCCAGCATGGAAACGTTCAAAAATTTAACTTTCTAATTGGACAAATTAAATATCATAATCGTGTTTAGCTGGTCATTTCCAAGCGATCACTGCTATTTCCACGCCTACAATGCCCATAGAAAGAAAGTTATGTAATCGGCTGTTTCCTACGCTGAAACGTTCAAAAATATAACTTTCGAATTACACCAATTAAATATCATAATCGTGTTTAGCAGGTCATTTCCAAGCGATCAACACTATTTCCAACCTTCCAATTCTAATAATAGCAATGTTATGTAATCGACTGATTCCAGCACGGAAACGATCAAAAATTTTACTTTCGAATTACACAAATTAAATATCATAATCGTGTTTAGCTGGTCATTTCCAAGCGATCACTGCTATTTCCACGCCTACAATGCCCATAGAAAGAAAGTTATGTAATCGGCCGTTTCCTACGCTGAAACGTTCAAAAATTTAACTTTCGAATTACACCAATTAAATATCATAATCGTGTTTAGCAGGTCATTTCCAAGCGATCTAGACTATTTCCAACCTTCCAATTCTAATAATAGCAATGTTATGTAATCGACTGATTCCAGCACGGAAACGATCAAAAATTTTACTTTCGAATTTCACAAATTAAATATCATAATCGTGTTTAGCAGGTCATTTCCAAGCGATCTACACTATTACCACGCCTACAACGCCCATAGAAACAAAGTTATGTAATCGGCTGTTTACTACGCTGAAACGTTCAAAAATTTAACTTGCGAAGTTTTCGACATTATTATCACAATCGTGATTAGCCGGTCATTTCCAAGCGATCTACACTATTTCCAACCTTCCAATTCTAATAATAGCAATGTTATGTAATCGACTGATTCCAGCACGGAAACGATCAAAAATTTGACTTTCGAATTACACAAATTAAATATCATAATCGTGTTTAGCAGGTCATTTCCTAGCGATCTACACTATTTCCAACCTTCCAATTCCCATAATAGCTATGTCATGCAATCGACTGTTTCCTATGCTGAAACGTTCAAAAATGTAACTTGCAATGTTTTCGAAATTGTTATCACAATCAAGATTAGCCGGTCATTTCCAAGCGATCTACACTATTTCCAACCTTCCAATTCTAATAATAGCAATTTTATGTAATCGACTGATTCCAGCTCGGAAACGATCAAAAATTTTACTTTCGAATTTCACAAATTAAATATCATAATCGTGTTTAGCAGGTCATTTCCAAGCGATCTACGCTATTTCCACGCCTACAACGCCCATAGAAACAAAGTAATGTAATCGGCTGTTTCCTACGCTGAAACGTTCAAAAATTTAATTTTCGAATTACACCAATTAAATATCATAATCGTGTTTAGCAGGTCATTTCCAAGAGATCTACACTATTTCCAACCTTCCAAATCCCATAACAGCTATGTTATGTAATCGACTATTTTCTACGCTGAAACGTTCATACTTCAGCCATATTTGTGTTGCATTTGAGCCAGATACGGGCCATATTTGTGCCATATTTCGGCCATATTTTAACCATATATGTGCTATATTTTTGCCTCTTCTGGGCCATATTTCGGCCATTTTTGTGCTATGTAATCGACGTTTTCCAGCATGGAAACGTTCAAAAATTTAACTTTCTAATTGGACAAATTAAATATCATAATCGTGTTTAGCTGGTCATTTCCAAGCGATCTACACTATTACCACGCCTACAACGCCCATAGAAACAAAGTAATGTAATCGGCTGTTTCCTACGCTGAAACGTTCAAAAATTTAATTTTCGAATTACTCCAATTAAATATCATAATCGTGTTTAGCAGGTCATTTCCAAGCGATCTACACTATTTCCAACCTTCCAATTCCCATAATAGCTATGTCATGCAATCGACTGTTTCCTATGCTGAAACGTTCAAAAATGTAACTTTCGAAATTTCCGAAATTTTTATCACAATCGTGATTAGCCGGTCATTTCCAAGCGATCTACACTATTTCCAACCTTCCAATTCCCATAATAGCTATGTCATGTAATCGATTCTTTTCTACGCTGAAACGTTCATACTTCAGCCATATTTGTGTTGCATTTGAGCCAGATACGGGCCATATTTCGGCCATATTTTAACCATATATGTGCTATATTTTTGCCTCATCTGGGCCATATTTCGGCCATTTTTGTGCTATGTAATCGACGTTTTCCAGCATGGAAACGTTCAAAAATTGAACTTTCGAATTTCTCGAATTTATTATCACAATCGTGATTAGCAGGTCATTTCAAGCGATCTACACTATTTCCAACCTTCCAATTCTAATAATAGCAATGTTATGTAATCGACTGATTCCAGCACGGAAAGGATCAAAAATTTTACTTTCGAATTACACAAATTAAATATCATAATCGTGTTTAGCTGGTCATTTCCAAGCGATCACGGCTATTTCCACGCCTACAATGCCCACAGAAAGAAAGTTATGTAATCGGCTGTTTCCTACGCTGAAACGTTCAAAAATTTAACTTTCGAATTACAACAATTAAATATCATAATCGTGTTTAGCAGGTCATTTCCAAGCGATCACCGCTATTTCCACGCCAACAACGCCCATAGAAACAAAGTTATGTAATCGGCTGTTTCCTACGCTGAAACGTTCAAAAATGTAACTTGCGAAGTTTTCGAAATTATTATCACAATCGTGATTAGCCGGTCATTTCCAAGCGATCTACACTATTTCCAACCTTCCAATTCTAATAATAGCAATGTTATGTAATCGACTGATTCCAGCACGGAAACGATCAAAAATTTTACTTTCGAATTACACAAATTAAATATCATAATCGTGTTTAGCAGGTCATTTCCAAGCGAGCTACACTATTTCCAACCTTCCAATTCCCATAATAGCTATGTCATGTAATCGGCTTTTTTCTACGCTGAAACGTTCAAAAATGTAACTTGCGATGTTTTCGAAATTGTTATCACAATCGAGATTAGCCGGTCATTTCCAAGCGATCTACACTATTTCCAACCTTCCAATTCTAATAATAGCAATGTTATGTAATCGACTGATTCCAGCACGGAAACGATCAAAAATTTTACTTTCGAATTTCACAAATTAAATATCATAATCGTGTTTAGCAGGTCATTTCCAAGCGATCTACACTATTACCACGCCTACAACGCCCATAGAAACAAAGTTATGTAATCGGCTGTTTCCTACGCTGAAACGTTCAAAAATTTAATTTTCGAATTACACCAATTAAATATCATAATCGTGTTTAGCAGGTCATTTCCAAGCGATCTACACTATTTCCAACCTTCCAATTCTAATAATAGCAATGTTATGTAATCGACTGATTCCAGCACGGAAAGGATCAAAAATTTTACTTTCGAATTACACAAATTAAATATCATAATCGTGTTTAGCTGGTCATTTCCAAGCGATCACGGCTATTTCCACGCCTACAATGCCCATAGAAAGAAAGTTATGTAATCGGCTGTTTCCTACGCTGAAACGTTCAAAAATTTAACTTTCGAATTACACCAATTAAATATCATAATCGTGTTTAGCAGGTCATTTCCAAGCGATCACCGCTATTTCCACGCCTACAACGCCCATAGAAACAAAGTTATGTAATCGGCTGTTTCCTACGCTGAAACGTTCAAAAATGTAACTTGCGAAGTTTTCGAAATTATCATCACAATCGTGATTAGCCGGTCATTTCCAAGCGATCTACACTATTTCCAACCTTCCAATTCTAATAATAGCAATGTTATGTAATCGACTGATTGCAGCACGGAAACGATCAAAAATTTTACTTTCGAATTACACAAATTAAATATCATAATCGTGTTTAGCAGGTCATTTCCAAGCGAGCTACACTATTTCCAACCTTCCAATTCCCATAATAGCTATGTCATGTAATCGGCTTTTTCTACGCTGAAACGTTCAAAAATGTAACTTGCGATGTTTTCGAAATTGTTATCACAATCGAGATTAGCCAGTCATTTCAAGCGATCTACACTATTTCCAACCTTCCAATTCTAATAATAGCAATGTTATGTAATCGACTGATTCCAGCACGGAAACGATCAAAAATTTTACTTTCGAATTTCACAAATTAAATATCATAATCGTGTTTAGCAGGTCATTTCCAAGCGATCTACACTATTACCACGCCTACAACGCCCATAGAAACAAAGTTATGTAATCGGCTGTTTCCTACGCTGAAACGTTCAAAAATTTAATTTTCGAATTACACCAATTAAATATCATAATCGTGTTTAGCAGGTCATTTCCAAGCGATCTACACTATTTCCAACCTTCCAATTCTAATAATAGCAATGTTATGTAATCGACTGATTCCAGCACGGAAAGGATCAAAAATTTTACTTTCGAATTACACAAATTAAATATCATAATCGTGTTTAGCTGGTCATTTCAAGCGATCACGGCTATTTCCACGCCTACAATGCCCATAGAAAGAAAGTTATGTAATCGGCTGTTTCCTACGCTGAAACGTTCAAAAATTTAACTTTCGAATTACACCAATTAAATATCATAATCGTGTTTAGCAGGTCATTTCCAAGCGATCAGGGCTATTTCCACGCCTACAACGCCCATAGAAACAAAGTTATGTAATCGGCTGTTTCCTACGCTGAAACGTTCAAAAATTTAACTTTCGAATTACACCAATTAAATATCATAATCGTGTTTAGCAGGTCATTTCCAAGCGATCTACACTATTTCCAACCTTCCAATTCTAATAATAGCAATGTTATGTAATCGGCTGTTTCCTACGCTGAAACGTTCAAAAATTTAATTTTCGAATTACACCAATTAAATATCATAATCGTGTTTAGCAGGTCATTTCCAAGCGATCTACACTATTTCCAACCTTCCAATTCTAATAATAGCAATGTTATGTAATCGACTGATTCCAGCACGGAAAGGATCAAAAATTTTACTTTCGAATTACACAAATTAAATATCATAATCGTGTTTAGCTGGTCATTTCCAAGCGATCACGGCTATTTCCACGCCTACAATGCCCATAGAAAGAAAGTTATGTAATCGGCTGTTTCCTACGCTGAAACGTTCAAAAATTTAACTTTCGAATTACACCAATTAAATATCATAATCGTGTTTAGCAGGTCATTTCCAAGCGATCAGGGCTATTTCCACGCCTACAACGCCCATAGAAACAAAGTTATGTAATCGGCTGTTTCCTACGCTGAAACGTTCAAAAATTTAACTTTCGAATTACACCAATTAAATATCATAATCGTGTTTAGCAGGTCATTTCCAAGCGATCTACACTATTTCCAACCTTCCAATTCTAATAATAGCAATGTTATGTAATCGACTGATTCCAGCACGGAAACGATCAAAAATTTTTCTTTCGAATTACACAAATTAAATATCATAATCGTGTTTAGCTGGTCATTTCCAAGCGATCACGGCTATTTCCACGCCTACAATGCCCATAGAAAGAAAGTTATGTAATCGGCTGTTTCCTACGCTGAAACGTTCAAAAATTTAACTTTCGAATTACACCAATTAAATATCATAATCGTGATTAGCAGGTCATTTCCAAGCGATCAGGGCTATTTCCACGCCTACAACGCCCATAGAAACAAAGTTATGTAATCGGCTGTTTCCTACGCTGAAACGTTCAAAAATTTAACTTTCGAATTACACCAATTAAATATCATAATCGTGTTTAGCTGGTCATTTCCAAGCGATCACGGCTATTTCCACGCCTACAATGTCCATAGAAAGAAAGTTATGTAATCGGCTGTTTCCTACGCTGAAACGTTCAAAAATTTAACTGTCGAATTACACCAATTAAATATCATAATCGTTTTTAGCAGGTCATTTCCAAGCGATCTACACTATTTCCAACCTTCCAATTCTAATAATAGCAATGTTATGTAATCGACTGATTCCAGCACGGAAAGGATCAAAAATTTTACTTTCGAATTTCACAAATTAAATATCATAATCGTGTTTAGCAGGTCATTTCCAAGCGATCTACACTATTACCACGCCTACAACGCCCATAGAAACAAAGTTATGTAATCGGCTGTTTCCTACGCTGAAACGTTCAAAAATGTAACTTGCGATGTTTTCGAAATTGTTATCACAATCGAGATTAGCCGGTCATTTCCATGCGATCTACACTATTTCCAACCTTCCAATTCTAATAATAGCAATGTTATGTAATCGACTGATTCCAGCACGGAAACGATCAAAAATTTTACTTTCGAATTACACAAATTAAATATCATAATCGTGTTTAGCAGGTCATTTCGAAGCGAGCTACACTATTTCCAACCTTCCAATTCCCATAATAGCTATGTCATGTAATCGGCTTTTTTCTACGCTGAAACGTTCAAAAATGTAACTTGCGATGTTTTCGAAATTGTTATCACAATCGAGATTAGCCGGTCATTTCCAAGCGATCTACACTATTTCCAACCTTCCAATTCTAATAATAGCAATGTTATGTAATCGACTGATTCCAGCACGGAAACGATCAAAAATTTTACTTTCGAATTACACAAATTAAATATCATAATCGTGTTTAGCAGGTCATTTCGAAGCGAGCTACACTATTTCCAACCTTCCAATTCCCATAATAGCTATGTCATGTAATCGGCTTTTTTCTACGCTGAAACGTTCAAAAATGTAACTTGCGATGTTTTCGAAATTGTTATCACAATCGAGATTAGCCGGTCATTTCCATGCGATCTACACTATTTCCAACCTTCCAATTCTAATAATAGCAATGTTATGTAATCGACTGATTCCAGCACGGAAACGATCAAAAATTTTACTTTCGAATTTCACAAATTAAATATCATAATCGTGTTTAGCAGGTCATTTCCAAGCGATCTACACTATTACCACGCCTACAACGCCCATAGAAACAAAGTTATGTAATCGGCTGTTTCCTACGCTGAAACGTTCAAAAATTTTATTTTCGAATTACACCAATTAAATATCATAATCGTGTTTAGCAGGTCATTTCCGAGCGATCTACACTATTTCCAACCTTCCAATTCTAATAATAGCAATGTTATGTAATCGACTGATTCCAGCACGGAAAGGATCAAAAATTTTACTTTCGAATTACACAAATTAAATATCATAATCGTGTTTAGCTGGTCATTTCCAAGCGATCACGGCTATTTCCACGCCTACAATGCCCATAGAAAGAAAGTTATGTAATCGGCTGTTTCCTACGCTGAAACGTTCAAAAATTTAACTTTCTAATTACACCAATTAAATATCATAATCGTGTTTAGCAGGTCATTTCCAAGCGATCAGGGCTATTTCCACGCCTACAACGCCCATAGAAACAAAGTTATGTAATCGGCTGTTTCCTACGCTGAAACGTTCAAAAATTTAACTTTCGAATTACACCAATTAAATATCATAATCGTGTTTAGCAGGTCATTTCCAAGCGATCTACACTATTACCACGCCTACAACGCCCATAGAAACAAAGTTATGTAATCGGCTGTTTCCTACGCTGAAACGTTCAAAAATTTAATTTTCGAATTACACCAATTAAATATCATAATCGTGTTTAGCAGGTCATTTCCAAGCGATCTACACTATGTCCAACCTTCCAATTCTAATAATAGCAATGTTATGTAATCGACTGATTCCAGCACGGAAAGGATCAAAAATTTAACTTTCGAATTACACCAATTAAATATCATAATCGTGATTAGCCGGTCATTTCCAAGTGATCTACACTATTTACAACCTTCCAATTCTAATAATAGCAATGTTATGTAATCGACTGATTCCAGCACGGTAACGATCAAAAATTTTACTTTCGAATTTCACAAATTAAATATCATAATCGTGTTTAGCAGGTCATTTCCAAGCGATCAACACTATTACCACGCCTACAACGCCCATAGAAACAAAGTAATGTAATCGGCTGTTTCCTACGCTGAAAGGTTCAAAAATTTAATTTTCGAATTACACCAATTAAATATCATAATCGTGTTTAGCAGGTCATTTCCAAAGGATCTACACTATTTCCAACCTTCCAATTCTAAAAATAGCAATGTTATGTAATCGACTGATTCCAGCACGGAAAGGATCAAAAATTTTACTTTCGAAATACACAAATTAAATATCATAATCGTGTTTAGCAGGTCATTTCCAAGCGATCACGGCTATTTCCACGGCTACAACGCCCATAGAAACATAGTTATGTAATCGGCTGTTTCCTACGCTGAAACGTTCAAAAATTTAACTTTCGAATTACACCAATTAATTATCATAATCCTGTTTAGCAGGACATTTCCAAGCGATCTACATTATTTCCAACCTTCCAATTCCCATTATAGCTATGTCATGTAATCGACTGTTTTCTACGTTGAGACGTTCATAATTCAGCCATATTTGTGTTGCTTTTGAGCCAGATACGGGCCATATTTGTGCCATATTTCGGCCATATTTTAACCATATATATGCTATATTTTTGCCTCATCTGGGCCATATTTCGGCCATATTTTAACCATATATATGCTATATTTTTGCCTCATCTGGGCCATATTTCGGCCATTTTTGTGCTATGTAATCGACGTTTTCCAGCATGGAAACGTTCAAAAATTTTACTTTCGAATTACACAAATTAAATATCATAATCGTGTTTGGCAGGTCATTTCCAAGCGATCACGGCTATTTCCACGCCTACATCACCCATAGAAACAAAGTTATGTAATCGGCTGTTTCCTACGCTGAAACGTTCAAAAATGTAACTTGCGTAGTTTTCGAAATTATTATCACAATCGTGATTAGCCGGTCATTTCCAAGCGATCTACACTATTTCCAACCTTCCAATTCTATTAATAGCAATGTTATGTAATCGACTGATTCCAGCACGGAAACGATAAAAAATTTTACTTTCGAATTACACAAATTAAATATCATAATCTTGTTTAGCAGGTCATTTCCAAGCGATCACGGCTATTTCCACGTCTACAACGCCCATAGAAACAAAGTTATGTAATCGACTGTTACCTACGCTGAAACGTTCATACATCAGCCATATTTGTGTTGCATTTGAGCCAGATACGGGCCATATTTGTGCCATATTTCGGCCATATTTTAACCATATATGTGCTGAATTTTTGCCTCATCTGGGCCATATTTCGGCCATTTTTGTGCTATGTAATCGACGTTTTCCAGCATGGAAACGTTCAAAAATTTAACTTTCGAATTACGCGAATTTATTATCACAATCGTGATTAGCAGGTCATTTCCAAGCGATCACGGCTATTTCCACGCTTCCAAGACGCATAAAAACAAAGTTATGTAATCGACTATGTCCTGCGCGCAAACGTTTGTAACAGGGCAAAATTACCCTTAATCGATAAGTCACCGAATATCGATAATTATTCGATATAGCACTGGCGCGTCTCGATCTTCGGGCCTAAAGGGAGAATAGGAGGGGGTGAGTTTGGGTTAAAATAGGTGAGCCGTGCAGTGGAACAGGGAGAAGTAGTGTGACCGCCAGACTGAGTGCCACGGAAATCAAAAAGGACCGTTCCCGAGAGTAGTGACGGGACGAAGGAAGCCAACTACAACTAGGACTTCATCCTCAACGAGTGAGTTAGATCATCGTTTTGCTCGTCACGGTGTCAATTATTTCTCTGTGTGAAGGAAGTGGACCGCGGTTTTTCCAATACCCAGTTACTTCTCCTAGACGACTAGAACGCTAGTGATAATGTTTTATATCAAGATTTAATTATTAAGAATTCTAATTTGAGAATTAATTATCGAGGATAATATAGAGTGGAAAATTATGGAGAATATTATATTATAAAATTATTCCGTCAAGTATGAATTTAATAATTTTGGGATCAAGTCCGTGAATTAATTAAATTAATTTTACTCTAAATTGATAATTATCGGCATGGACATTAAGTCCTAGAAATTAGTTAATTGAGTCAAAAATTGTCAGAGTAAGAATTTAGTCAGAATTCATTAATTAAACTTGTGTTAATAATTTTGAACGTGATTGAGAATTTTATATTGTGATTTATTTAATTATCAAAAGTTAATCCAAGGTATTAAGACCTTTTGTTTTAAATAGTTATTGTTATATTGTTAATACCATGACTATAAGTTACTGAGGAGTTTTAATCCATCTAATATTTTAATAGAATTAAAATTAACAATTGGAATTTGAGAATTGTCGTATTTAGTTAGAATTTGATTGTTAATTGAAAATTATCGTTTTATTAAATAACTAATGATTGAATAATTGATTTAAAATATTTAATTAGAATTAATTACAGTCAATTTTATTAAAGTAAAAATTAATAAAAGTCAAGTTAGTAGTGTGAGTGTGAGACAAGTGTGGGTTATGAGTGAGTTGCAGAGTGATTAGGTCCAGTGCAGCCAGATCGTGCGATTTTTTTACCACCTCTTTAGCGTCGCGCGCGCCAGGCACACAAGTAAGTGATGCCTGTCTGTGAGTCGGAAAACCGAGCGGAGCCGAGGGAGTCCGAGAATTGTGAACGAATCGAGAGGAATAAGCCTCCTGCCACACGAAACAGAGGAATAACTCACACAACAGTAGCTCCCTGTTCGTGTGAAATTCTCAGAATCCGATTTCAGCCGAACATACAGCGGGAAAAATAATACTTTAATTTTTATTAAAATAAATAAATAATGCTTTTTTGTTTAAAATATGTAGGTTTAATTTTTTTTCTATATAAAAAATAAATTTTTTTTATCAATAAAAATTAAAATACAGAATTTTTTTTCATAAAAAAATCATTGTTACTTTTTTACGCTGTTATTAATAATAATTTATTATTAAGTAATAATAATAATAATAATAATAATAATAATAGAAATAATAATAATAATAACTGTTATTATTTTTATAAATAATAATAACAATGGTTATTTATAATAATTATTACTAATAATTTTGGTTATTGGGAATTCCCAAACGCAGTTTTTATCTTACTTTTCACGTTTTACCGGCAAGACCTGCGATGGCTGCGCGGCGTAAGTGTAAGCTTACGTCGACAGAACTTTAGAGATCGAGTCCTCGCCCAATCAAATTTTTTTTTTTATATTTTTTTTTATGTTGCTACAAACAATAATAATAATAATAATAATAATAATAATAATAATATTGAACACAGCTTTCCGCATCACCCTGGAGGTACTGTGTTATGGTATGCGTTCCCGTTATTTTACATGGCGGGCTCCCCAGTAGGCCTACACCATGACTAATTGTTTTGTTTTATTTTAAATTTACACTGTGATAAACAAAGCTCAAAGTTGACTAGAAAGAAGCAAAGCTGACGGCTCTAGCTTCTTTGTAAGCTCAAATTATTTGTAACAATATTGCACATAGAACATTATTGACTAGAATAAAGCAGAGCTGAAGGCTCTAGATTCTTTGTAAATTTAACTTATTAATAACAATATTTTAAACAAAACATCATTGACTAGGAAGAAGCAGAGCTGAAGGCTCTAGCTTCTTTGTAAGGTTAACTTATTACCGAGAAAATTTTTTTAAACAAAAAATGATTGACTAGAAAGAAGCAGAGCTGAGGGCTCTAGCTTTTTTGTTAGCTTAACTTATTTTTAAAAAATATTGCAAACAGAAGATTATTGACTAGAAAGAAGCAAAGCTGAAGGCTCAAGCTTCTTTTGTTTATATTACACATGCTATTCCTGAAAAAAAATAATTATTATCTAGGGTAAAAGTACCGTTTGTGGCAACTATACCATTTATTGTTCAAATAAACGATAGACATGAATTTATATAAATAAATTATTACAAATTCAATTTATTTTAATATAAATTTTTCAAAACTCAACAATAATATGTTTATAATACTCTAATTTCTTATAAATTAATTCAAATATTAACTGGCCAAAAACAGTGCTAAGGTGACCAAAAGCGGTACTTTTACCCTATCAGTTGAAAAGAAACCAAGCTTGGAGCATTGGTTCCTTTGTAAATATTTACATTTTTAAATTATAAATAAATAAATAAATAAACAAACTATCTATGAGAAATATTTACAACGTCGAAATCCAGAGTGGAAGAACTGCTGAGCAGCCAAAAAAAAAGAGAACAACTTGTTAATAGTGTGATTCTTTTGCTAGCAATCATCACTACTATCATAGGGATATAAATTCAACCTTTTTGGTGCGGCCTTTTCCGCTGTTGAATACAAGTTGCAAGAAGACATCAACCCAACATAATCCTTGTCGATCGACATCTCTGACGCTCGAAGGTTCCCTGAATTGGAGACAGATTTAATCACACAAAGTGAATTCAGGGTTTTGTGATTGAGGCTATTCCTATTCTTTGTCTTAATATCAGGTATGAGAGAAAATGCCCTTTCAGCCGCAGCGTTTGAATGGGGAAGTGCTCTGACCACACTTAATAGTAAACGCAAAGTTGGAAACTGTAAAGTCCCATCTGAATGAGTAAAGGTGCACATTTCTATCCACATTTCGTCGAATGATAGTTTGCTCCATTGCTCCTTCAAATTCGGATCGACACAGTACAAGGAACTCCACTCTACCTGAATAAGCCTCCCTCCGGGAACATCAAGAGTGAGACAGGTCTTTTCAACTTTCGAAAAAGATGAATTCCTGTCAGGATCAAAGAGGGCAGTTTCCTTCGCGAAAACTGTCAGATCCGAGAGAAATGGATCGTCGATCGGCAATCTGCGGCAGATTTCGAGAGAAGCGGTTACAAGAAATTGTAAACAATCGTTGCGCACCTGATTAATGATCAATTCAGGAACTCCAGACGTTTGTTGAATCAGTAAATACTCTTGACAATCGGCTCCGACATCTACTTCAAGCAAATTACGTTGATTCGCAATTTCTTCAAAGTTTATGTCACGGACGTTATTGACAAAGATTTCAGGTTTCAACAAAGGGAATTTCATGAACCTTCGGAGAAATTGAACGAGCAGCTTTTTAGAACATGGCTGTAACTCGTGGACTAGAGTATTACTCCCTTGAATATTAGCGTTGATCTTGTTGAAAGATTCAAGCACAGATTTCAAAAAGAGTAAATACGCTTTTGTCGTTGGTTTCTGCAGGATTGCAAGTAAATCATCTCCATTTCCAGCTTTCTCCGAAGATTGATCAATCAAAAAAGCACTAATCGCTTGCCAATTGTTTAAAACCTTTGTAATCGCGATTTGACGAGACAGCCACCGAGTGGCAGCGAATCGAACAAGCTTGGTAGGACTTTCTTCATAGCAATCTTGAAAATCAGCAAAGAGGGCGCTGCGTTTCGGGCTATTTTTAATAAAAGATACAACATTGGTAAGAAAGTCGTGAACTTCGATTGGAATCTTAGAACATGCTTCTTTTGAGGCGAGGGCAAGAGAGTGACAAATGCATAATAACGTGAGAAGATTTGGAATTTTCTCAGTCATCAGAATTTTGAAAGAGTTACGTTTACCAACCATAACTGAAGCATTGTCACAGGCAAGACCGATGATTTGCTCTAACGAAATTCCTAATTTGGCCAACGAATCGCAAAATTGTCCAAAAATACTTTTTGCCGAACCGTCCGTCGCATCTAAATGAATTAATTCTAATAATTCAATTTTAACTAATAATGTAGTTGGGTCCACATAGCGGACCATCAACGTCATCCATTTGTCGTTCGTAATGTCAGTGTTCTCGTCTACATGAATAGAAAATTTTGTTTTTTGGACATTTTTAACGATCCGTGTCGATTCATGAACACTCACTACATTTGAAATAATTCCAGTAGCTTTGGTTTTGCCCGCTGTCATCTTTTGGAGAACAGCAGGTTCTTTACCAATCGACTGAAATAATTTCAAAATTTGTGGTGCAGCTGCCAAAGGAATATTGTTTTGAGCAAGCAAGGTCGCAAATTAAATTTCAGCTGCTTTAACTCGTTCATTAAACTCCAGTTCAGCTGAAGACAAAGATGAGCTGGAATCAACTTGAGAGCAAGCGGATGAAGAAATTCCAGGAAGCACTACATTTGGAGAAGCAGGGTTGTTGACGTTGTACACGCGCAAGTTCTCCAAATGTTTCTTGGTTTTGGAATGTCTGTCAATTTCGAAACGACCGCAAGCTAAATTTTCATTACAAATAATACATAAAAATTTTTCTGAATCTGACAAACATTCCTTGACCCATGTTTTCCACTCTGGATTATCATCGAACCATTGGTGTTGAAATGTTTTTGACTTTTTGGATTTCTTAGCTGAAGGCTCTGATAAATCCATGGTTTAAAATAATTAAAACAACACCAATAATACGATTTTACAAAAAAGAAAATGACACAAGCGATGACACCAGAAATAACACCAACGATGACACCAAAAATTACACTAGCAATAACACCAACGATGACACCAGTGATGACCCTAAAAATGACACCAGTGATGACGCTAAAAATAACACCAACGATGACACCAAAAATTACACCAGCGATGACGCGAAAAATAACACCAAGGATGACACCAAAAATTACACCAGCTATGACGCAAAAAATAACACCAAAGATGACACCAAAAATTACACTAGCAATAACACCAACGATGACACCAGCGATGACACTAAAAGAAACACCAACGATGACACCAGTGATGACCCTAAAAATTACACCAGCGATGACGCGAAAAATAACACCAAGGATGAAACCAAAAATTACACCAACGATGACGCGAAAAATAACACCAACGATGACACCAGCGATGACACTAAAAGAAACATCAACGATGACACCAGTGATGACGCTAAAAATGACACCAACGATGACACCGAAGCCGACGATGACGTCGACAACAACACCGGAAAAAAACACCGACAATTAAACCAAAAACGAAACTATAAATAAGATGATTTTATTTTATTTTAATGTATTTTATTTGTTTATTTATTTATTATTTATTTTATTTTATTTATTAAAGTAATTAATAAAAATGCCGGGAAAACGGATGAGTTGAAAAAAAAAAACACAATTACAACTCTTCCACGAAATATTGTAAATATTTTTTATATTTTATATTTAATAATATTAATAATAGAGACAAATTAAATTAAATACTTATTAAAATACCTGTAATTATCGCTGGACTGTAGCATCTAAATCCAAATAATCCAAAGGCACGTCAAATACATTACACTGCACAAACGTTAATGGCGGAATAAACGCAAACTAAGCGCGCCAATATTGACGGATAAACAAAAGTAGCGTCCTTTGTATTACGACGGAAACGTAAACAACGTGTCTTTAAATACCCGGGCATTTAAACGACAATGACGTGACTTCGCGCGCTACGACTCAACGCTGTCAAAGGCTTGAGCGCGCGATCGTCAGACGCTTGACCTCGAGGCAATGGCAAGAGCCACTACATTAATTATTTTATTTTAATTAAAATCACATTTTTTCATCAGCTACAATTGTAGATTTTTATTAATTAATTATTAGTAATCATAATTAGTAATAATTATCATTATTAGTAATAAATATTATAAATAACCATTGTTATTATTATTCATTAAAAAAATAACAGTTGTCATTATTATTATTTTTGTTGTTAGTAGCAACATAAAAAAAATACTTAAAATGAAAAAAAAAAAAATTTGATTGAGGGAGGACTCGATCTCAAAAGCTTCGTGGCCGTAAGCTAACACTTACGCCGCGCAGCCATCGCACGTCTTGTCAATGAAAAGTAAGAACTAAGATAAAAACTGCGTTTGAGAATTCCCAGTAACCAAAATTATTAGCAATAATTATTATAAATAACCATTGTTATTATCATTATTGTTATTATTATTATTATTATTATTATTATTATTATTATTATTATTATTATTATTATTATTATTATTATTATTATTATTATTATTATTATTATTATTATTATTATTATTGTTTGTAGCAACATAAAAAAAATATTAAAAAAAAAAAAATTTGGTTGGGCGAGGACTCGATCTCAAAAGTTCTGTTGACGTAAGCTTACACTTACGCCGCGCAGCCATCGCAGGTCTTGCCGATGAAAAGTGAAAACTAAGATAAAAACTGCGTTTGGGAATTCCCAGTAACCAAAATTATTAGTAATAATTATTGTAAATAACCATTGTTATTATTATTCATAAAAATAATAACAGTTATTATTATTATTATTATTATTGTTTGTAGCAACATAAAAAAAAATATTAAAATAAAAAAAAATATTAAAAAAAAAATATTAAAAAAAAAAAATTTGTTTGGGCGAGGACTCGATCTCAAAAGTTCTGTCGACGTAAGCTTACACTTACGCCACGCAGCCATCGCAGGTCTTGCCGGTAAAATGTGAAAACTAAGATAAAAACTGCGTTTGGGAATTCCCAGTAACCAAAATTATTAGTAATAGTTATTATAAATAACCATTGTAATTATTATTTATCCAAATAATAACAGTTATTATTATTATTATTATTACTTAATAATAAATTATTATTAATAACAGCGTAAAAAAGTAACAATGATTTTTTTATGAAAAAAAATTCTGTATTTTAATTTTTATTGATAAAAAAAATTTATTTTTTATATAGAAAAAAAATTAAACCTACATATTTTTAACAAAAAAGCATTATTTATTTATTTTAATAAAAATTAAAGTATTATTTTTCCCGATGTATGTTCGGCTGAAATCGGATTCTGAGAATTTCACACGAACAGGGAGCTACTGTTGTGTGAGTTTTTCCTCTGTTTCGTGTGGCAGGAGGCTTATTCCCCTCGATTCGTTCACCTTTCTCGGACTCCCTCGGCTCCGCTCGGTTTTCCGACTCACAGACAGGCATCACTTACTTGTGTGCCTGGCGCGCGCGACGCTAAAGAGGGGGTAAAAAAATCGCACGATCTGGCTGCACTGATTAGGTCTATGTTTCGTCGCTGGACCGTTACTGCAGTAGCTGGTGTGGGTTATGAGAGTGTGCTGCAGAACATCTAGGTCTATGTTTCGTCGCTGGGCTGTTGTTCTGTAGTAAAGTGTGTATAAGCTGCAGGAGTAGCTAGGTCTATGTTTCGTCGCTGGGCTGTTACTCCTGTGAGCCGAGTTAACGATCCTAGTATATGATTCGTCTCGGTGCGGGTGACAGTAGTTAGAAATCGGGTAGACGCCGAAAGGGCCCCGTCACGTGTAGACGCCGAAAGGGGCAAGTGTTAGAAATTGACGTCTAGACGCCAAAAGGGGCTCGTCGAGAATAAGGAAATTGTTAATGGTGGGTAGTGTGTGTGTGAATGAAATTTGTTAACTAATTTTAAGCCAACTCTGTTAAGTTTTATTTTTATTGTTAATAAATATCGATCGATCTTGTTAATTAAATTTTGTTATTTAACAGCAACCTTCCTCCACTCTCTCTACCCTAAGATAGGATTTTCTCAGCTCTGGACCGGTTCCAGGAACCGTGATTAATAATCCTGGTGGCGCCCTGATAATTTTATTGTTGTTAGTTTTGTTTAGTTAAATTTAAAATTGATTAGGGGCCAACCTGAGCAGGTAAAACTGTTACACGTTCAAATATTTAACTTTCGAATTACACCAATTATATATCATAATCGTGATTAGCAGGTCATTTCCAAGCAATCTACATTATTTCCAACCTTCTAATTCTAATAATAGCAATGTTATGTAATCGACTGATTCCAGCACGGAAACGATGAAAAATTTTACTTTCGAATTACACAAATTAAATATCATAATCGTGTTTAGCAGGTCATTTCCAACCGATCACAGCTATTTCCACGCCTCCAAGACGCA
This sequence comes from Cotesia typhae, assembly GCF_013202065.1. NCBI lineage: Eukaryota > Metazoa > Arthropoda > Insecta > Hymenoptera > Braconidae > Cotesia > Cotesia typhae. The sequence goes on from NW_027423754.1 coordinate 99,918, forward strand.
TAGAAACAAAGTTATGTAATCGACTATGACCTGCGCGGAAACGTTCAAATATTTAACTTTCGAATTACACCAATTAAATATCATAATCGTGTTTACCAGGTCATTTCCAAGCGATCCACACTATTTCCAACCTTCCAATTCCAATAATAGCTATGTCATGTAATCGACTGTTTCCTACGCTGAAACGTTCAAAAATGTAACTTTCGAAGTTTTCGAAATTTTTATCATAATCGTGATTAGCCGGTCATTTCCAAGCGATCTACACTATTTCCAACCTTCCAATTCTAATAATAGCAATTTTATGTAATCGACTGATTCCAGCACGGAAACGATCAAAAATTTTATTTTCGAATTACACAAATTAAATATCATAATCGTGTTTAGCAAGTCATTTCCAAGCTTTCACGACTATTTCCACGCCTACAACGCCCATAGAAACAAAGTTATGTAATCGGCTGTATCCTACGCTGAAACGTTCAAAAATTTAACTTTCGAATTACACCAATTAAATATCATAAGAGTGTTTAGCAGGTCATTTCCAAGCGATCTACACTATTTCCAACCTTCCACTTCCTATAATAGCTATGTCATGTAATCGACTGTTTCCTACTGTTATGTCCAAGGGCGTTTAAGTGGTAGCGTAAACGGTGGAGGTTTGGACTAACGGCTTAAAGAATACGCAACGGAGTTTTTAATTCCGTTGTTTTAATTATTTATGTGGGACGTTTCGACGGACGAATTTACCACGCCTTCGTTTGAGACTGATTACGGATTTTTATTAAGAAAAGATGTACTTACTCTTTGCAGGATTTTTAATTATTACCGGATCCGTGATTCCGGGACTGCTGTTAGCGCCTTTTCCTGGGTTGGGCCCTCTGATTGGTCCTTGCGGCGGATAGAGTAGGATGGATTGGGCTGCTTATTTTTACGAAATGAATTGATTCGAACAAGTTTCACTTCTCTTGACATTTATTTTTATAGACACTAAAACTCTTGCACTTTAACAAATATGAATTTTAACGTAATTTAATCAAATGAATTTTATTAATTTGATTGAGCTAACGTCCTCCAGTCCCCCGTAGGGTAAAGTGCGCAAAACTAGCTTTTAAGAAATTTTGAATAACTTAATGACCGGATTCTCGCCTAAGTGCAGGGCAAATTAGAACTTTAAGAATGCGCCTCTCTAAGATACTTAAAATTAGTACGTGGCCTGCCGGTTAAACCGCGTCCAAACTTCCTTTAAGTGCAGTGCAAATTAAAGCAAAGGACTCTACAAGGCACGGGCCCGTCAATTACACGAGGAAGTCGAATTAATTAACAAAAGACCGGGAGCGGTCTCCGTTTCTCGTTTTTAAATGCTCGCGGTGATGAGTTTGCAGGAGTCCCCGCTATTCAACCAGCAGTCACGTAGCTTCTATTTTATTGTGGCTTTCGCGCATGGAGAAGTCTTCCATCTGCGCGGCTGATTTAAATATAAAAAGAAAAAAATTTACGGGTGGACATAACATTCCCCCGGAAAAGCGAAAAACTAGTATAGTTTTTCGGTTTTCCTATGGCCACCTTCCCCATAAGCGAGAGCCACTTACAAATTTTATTTAATGTATTTTAACCTATTAAAAGAGTAGTGAGTAAAGTCATCTGGCGCGAATATTTAAATTTAAATTTATTATTTTAATCTCGCGCTGCATAATATGCTGACGGGTGGCTAATCCTTCTCGTCTCTCGATTTCGCGAAGCCGTGTCGAGTGTCAGTATCGTCTCAGCAGTGAGTAGCGTGAGTTCTGATTGTCGCGATGTATTTTACTGGAAGGAATTTTGAGGGGTATGGTACGTGGTACCAAATGGCCGTAATGGTTCACGGGGAGAAGGTAAGTTAAATTTTGATGCATTCAGTGGGAGAAGGAATAGAAAAAGTGAAGGAAAGGAGAAGAATAAATAGAAAAGGTACGCTTCTCATAAGAAAATATGTATTTTTTTTTTTTTTTTTTTTTTTTTTTCTAGGACATAAGAGCGGGCATTGAAATCTTGGAGGCTTTAGCACGTCCGGTGAATCCAAGCCGGGCGTTGCTTTTGGCTTCTCGATTCATGGACGTGTTTGGTCCACTCCCTCCGGAGATCGTGGAAGCGGCGACCTTTTTCTGCCTGCAAGGCGCCGAAGGTTTAGCGGGATCTTCGGATCTTGAGGAGATGGTGTGCCCCAACAGCGAGGACATCGGGCGTTTTAGGATCGCCTTAATTGAGGCGATTTTCAATGGTTTGGTCACCATGACGTGATGGTAAGTCATTGTAAAATACTTCACAAGTTTTTCTTTGGAATGCCTACTTAAGCAGCATTCTGATTGTTCAGCGAGAAAATATTCATCAAACGATGGTTCTGACACGAGATATTTCGATGTTGGTTGAATTGTCAATGTTGATATTTGGTCTCGAATTTTCTCGGGCTTGGGAAGTGATTTCAGCTCATATGCTAACCATGGCGTTTGATCGAATAGTGGAACTGTAATTATTATCAGGAAATGTCCATTTGTTTTTCCTGTTTCTACTGTGGACACCCTGGCTAGTGTATTGATGTCCATGTGGTTCAGAGGTTGAGGTGGGTTCAGCGTCGGGTGTTTTTTCATCATGTCAGAGGTTGCTTGATGCAGTTGTTTGGCTGACACTGTTAAATAGGTGAGTCTACCCCATTTCGCTTCTTCTATAATCTTTTCTGCGTTGTTTAGAATACGTAGATGGTTGGTCATCAGGTGAATATGTTCGTCTCCAGCCATTGAGAACAATTGGATTCTTTGTAGATCGCTCAATTGTTTATTTATTGCATGCTTGAGGTAGGCTGATGTTCGGACCAGTTCCTTGATCCTCTCGGTTATGTTTGATTCGTGTTTAAGGATCTCATTTATTTCACTCTTGATGATGTGAGTGTTGTTTTGGGATAGGTGTATTAATTCCCTATTGTTTTGATATAGGTTGTCTATTTCCTTGATGATGTGCTCTTTGTCGCTGTAGTCCATGGTCCCAAACAGTTCTCGAGCTATTGTACCTACGAATCCGAACCAGGGGGCTCTTTTTGTGCGGTTTTGTGAGTCGAATTCTTCTAGTTGTGGGTCCTCGAGGAGTTGTCTTAGCCGATGTTGAGCTTGTTGAAGTTCTGCTTGTATTTCTCTATGGCTGTTGACCCTCAAATATGATGTGCAGATTGAATGATTGAATTTCGTTGAGCATATTCCGTAGGCTTCCCATAAACTTTGGTTCGAATGTGGGTACATATTCACCAGTTTGTCGATGTTGATTGAACTAATGAGTTGCCATTCTTCGCGGATCAGATGTATTTTCTTGAATGGGTCGTAGAGTAGGCCTGGGTTGGCCTCCATTGGCTTTATTTTCGTTTTTCCTGCGCTCCATGCCAGATACCCCAGTCCCAAGAAGAGAAGTAGTACGGTGTTCATGTTGAAATTGTATTGGCTCTTATATACTGAAACAAACAACTTGGGTTTCTTTTTAGTCAAATTTTTCGCGGCTGGCTGGTTTAGCCTTATTCGGGTGGAGTAATTTTCGTTTCCCATTTTCTTTTTCTATTATTAAATTTCCCATTTCATTTATTTCGACTATTTCGTATGGACCGGTATAGTAAAGGTCTAATTAATTTTTCTAGGTTCCTTCAACGTGTATATGAGGTCTCCTACACTAAATTTTGTTGGGTGTATATGTTTGTCGAATCGGATTTTAGACTCGTGTTTAGCTCTCGTTAAATTTTCCGCAGATATTCGTTGAATTTCGGAAATTCGACTAATTAAGTCTGCTAGATAATCGTTATATGATTCGATTTTACTGAAGTCCGGAAATTGAGTTGGACTTCGGGCTTTTCTTCCGTACAAAATTTCGTATGGTGTAAATTTTGTGGCTGTGTGCACGGTGGTGTTATAATTCAACATTGCCATTGGGACATACCGATCCGAGTTACTGAATTTATCTACATAAGCCCGGAGGTAGTCGATTAAAGGCTGGTGAGATCGTTTCAAGGCTCCGTTCGATTGTGGATAGTAGGAGGAAGTTGTTATTCTTTGAATTCTCAGTGCTTTGGCTAGCTGTTGAATTAATTTGCTTGTGAATGAGGTGCCCTTATCTGATAGAATTACGCGAGGGCACCCATAAAGAGCGATATAATGATTTAACAGGGCATCTGCAACAGTTACTGCTCTGATATCAGGGAGAGGAACTGCCGCAGCTGCTTTAGAAAAATTATCCTGGATCGTTAGGATGTGTACATTTCCGTCAGGGGTCATGGGCAGGGGTCCTACCGTATCTATACGAATTTTTTCGAAAGGTTCGAAGGGTGTGTCTGTGATGAACATAGGCTGTTTGGTTTTTATTCGCGTGAGTTTATTTTTCTGCCATATCTCGCATGCTCGTATATAATTGTAGATTTTATCTTTCATTCCTGGCCAGTAATATTTTTCGCGAATACGCCAATATGTTTTTACCACACCTTTGTGGCCCCCTATTAGGCTGTTATGATTTTCCTCAATTATTTTTGTTCGAAGGGATTCGTCTGGTACCTCGACGTTCTCTTCGCACAATGTAATTGTTATTGGACTGTCTCTTAGTTCGTGTAATAAATAGGCTTTTATGTCTAAGTCGTCAAATTCATCCCCCTGCTTTGCACAGCGAACCGAATGAATGTCGTGTTTGTACATTGACTGTCGAAGATTTCTCAATCCTTCGATCAGGTCGATAGGGTCTAATTTTTCGAAATGTTTTGTTTTGATAAATACCGTAAATATTTTACAACGACCTAGCTTGGTGACGAATACGTCCCCCTTTGTAGGCTTTGAGGCGTGAAGGTCATCGGCATTTATAAATTTTAAGTCGCGGAGCAGCTTCGCTACGGGATTTATTATTTCGCAATCAGCTGCTAAAAAGTGTACTAAGTGGTCTCGAGCGTAAGTAAGCCCGTCTCGGCTGGTTGAAAATTTGATTTTTATGTCGGACCCTTTTGGCGGTATACTTTCGTCTGAACTCGAGGGTGAAGATATTCTTGGTCGATGGCGCCTTTCAGCAAAAATATCTTCAGCCTCTTCGAAAGTTGGAGGGTCGTAGGCGACAAATGGTGGTCCGAATCGGCTGTTCCCTACGTCATCCCCCACTGTTTTATTCCCGCTTGTAGTTGTTTCGCGTCTAATTTTATTGGAATTGCTAGGCTTTTCCGAATTGCTAAGTGATTTAATATTATTATTAACCTGTGAATTATTTAGTTTTGATTCCGTTTCGATAAGTGTGTTATTGGGGTTGGCCGATACGGTTCCGGCCCTTTCGGTTATTGCTTCGCCGTTTTCGTCTACGATTTGGCCGCTAACATGGTCATAATGGATCCCCATGGCCGCTAATTCATCGGGAATGAGGACTCTTCCGAAGATTGGGGTTCGGGGTTCTGGACCGTCTCCTAAATATCCCGCGAATCGCGATCTGTTTACGTTCTGGGGAGTGAAAGTATTTATGTTTGACTCGTTTCTATCGTATGTATCGGTGACGTTTCTGAAATTAATGTCGTCTGTTTCAGTCGAGGGCTCTGGTTCTATGATGATGGGCTTTTCTGCTCCGCTGGAATCTCCGCTTTTTCCGGTTTCTTCTGGACGGATATCGCTGCTTGATCCTTCCTCAGGGTTTTCGCTGTTGTCTCTTAGAAATTCGTCGACATTAATTTCGGTTGCAGTGTCATTGTCTAACGAGTCTTCTTCATTACTCCAGAGTGGAGGTATTTTGCTGAGTGCTTGGCGGATTGTTTTTGCTGTCTCAGAACTTGTTCGTTTTAATTCGGCTAACTCTTGGGGAGTGTAGTTTAATATCGCTTCTTCTCGTCGGATTTTCTCTAGAGCTCGCTCCCGACGGGTGTTTTCCGGTGGTGGCCGTCTTTTGAGGAGTTCATCAAACATTTCTATTAATTCGTGCGTTGACCGTCGTTGTTTTTGTGGAACCCTCATTTCGTTGTCACTTTCAGTTGCTTCATCCTTCTCTGCCTCGTCGTCCCCCTCTTGGCCAATGTCAGGTGTTTTATTACTTGTGCTTGGTCCTGGCAGGAAAACCTCGTCGTCCCCCTGTTCTTCATTTCCGGCTTCTTGAATCTTCGGATCTTCTGAGGTTATATCTAGATCGCTGGTTTCGTGATAATTCACTTTTGGTGGGACTCGTGTTTTTCCCATTTCTCTTTTCCAAAGTCGAGAGGCAATTGTTTCTCTTACTTCGGGAGCGCTGCTGACTCGTGGTCTATTTTTTGATTCGATAGGGCGACCGGGGCGTTTGACCGATTGGATCGCCTCTTCATCCGACAGATTTTTATTTAATCTTTTTGGTTTTGTTAAAGCAGAAATCGGTAACGCTAGAGGATTATTTTCGGTATTATTATTTATTGTGAGTTCTGGAGATTCTGGACGCCCTTCCGGGTTGTAAGAGAGCCCTTCCGCGTATTGCTCGGTGATCTTATGCCGGACTACGACGTTAAATTTGTATCTACTTAATTTAGAGCGCCATTTAGCTTGTCTTTCGGTGACAGTTGCGCTATCCCTTAACCAGGTAACGCAAGGGCTACTGGTTATTAGAGTAAAATGTTTTTGTAGATACGGTCGGAATTGTTGAATTGCGTAAACTATTGCAAGGCATTGTTTTTCTACGTCAGTATATCGGGTTTCGGTGTCGTGAAATACCCTTGAAACGCAAGAGACTATTTTTTCTCCATCTTTTTCCGGATCGTTCCCCACTGTCGTCGCTTGACTGAGAATTCCGGATATTCCCGAGTCCGACGCATGGACAGCTAGGATGAAAGGTTTGTTAAAATCTGGGTATTTAAGGAAAGAATCTTCGCAGAGGGCATTTTTGATATCGTCAAATGCCGTTTGCGCTTCTTCAGTCCATATGAAAGGTTTCGTTTTTCGCGTAAGATCTGTTATGGGCTTAGCCCTTTCCGCGAAATTTTGGATGAATCTACGATAATAATTGGCGAGTCCCATAAATTTTCTGGCTTCTGTATGATTTCTAGGTCGCGACGCGTTTTTGAGTGATGAAATTTTTTCGGGTCTGGTTTTATACCCTCTTTTGTTATTACGTGACCCAAATAGTCTACTTCCGGGCAGAGAAATTTACATTTTTCAGGTTGGAGAGTGAGACCCGCTTCTCTTAATCTATTGAATAATCTTTGCACTCTCACCCCATGTTCTTCTAGGGTTTTACCATAGCTAACTAAATCGTCGATATAAATAAATAATTCCGTCCCTTTTAACCCGCTTAAGGTGGAATCCATCATTCGTTGGAAGATAGATGGAGCGCATTCTAGGCCAAAAGGCATGCAACAATATTCCCAGTGGCCATCTGGGGTCGAAAATGCCGTTTTTGGCGCATCCGCGGGATGCATTGGGACTTGGTGGAAACCCATGGCGAGATCGAAGACGCTGAAGAAGTTAGCGTCGCCTAACTGGTCTAAAATATCGATAATTAGAGGTAGAGGATAGGCATCTCCTCTAGTGATTTTATTTAGTTGCCTGAAGTCGATAACCATTCTATATTTTTTTATAGAAGGATCATTAGATTTTTTTGGTACGATCCACAAAGGTGAGTTGTACGGAGAGTTAGATTTTCGAATTATTCCCTGTTTTTCGAGATTTTCGACCTGCCTGGCGATTTCTTCCCGATGTTCTGGGGAAATCGATACTGTTTTATTCTCACCGGTTCATTGGTGGTGGTTTCAATCCGGCAGGTGAAATTTTTCGAGCAACCCAGCTTGTCTCCGGGAAGATGAAAGACGTCGTGATTTTTTTTTATGAGCTCTTGGACTTGTTCTTTTTCTTCTTCATTTAGATGACCTAGGGGTATTTTCTGAAGTATGGTCTTAATGCGTACTTCCGGATTGGCTATACGACTAGAATTTTCGATGGAAGGGTCATCGGACTCGTTCCCGTCTGAACTAGGGTTACTGAACTCGAAATCTTGGAGTGCTTGGGGTCCGATGTCTATGTCGACTGGATTTGAATTAAGATTAATGACCATACACGTGGCGTAACCTTCCTCTACCTTGACGACGGCCTCTCCTCCAAGGACTCCATCCGGAAGTTTCATTCGAGGGAGATATCCCTCGTTCTTTTCGAAGTCTTGGACTGGTATTGCTACTACCATTTTCATACGAGGTGGTAATGTGTAGCTTGAAGAGGGCTTTGTTTTAAGGCTAAAAGAGGTTGTTTTTGTTGGAGAAGATAACAAAACCAAAGTTTGATTGTCATACGAGATTTCAGCTTTTTCGGTTTCAAGGACATTGTTTCCCAGGATTCCCACTCCGGGGAATGGTAAATCCTTCCGACAAACCTGAAATTCGACTTCGATATTGAGAATTTTCAATTTAACTACTCCTAGGGTCTCAAAGGTACTGTCGCTGAGACCTCGGAATTTCCTAGCTTTTCCGGTGTCGATAATTGTTTCAGGTTTTAACGCGGATACATTGACGAGGCATACATCTCCGCCTGTATCGATGAGGAATCGCTGGTAGTTACCTAGGAGCAGATTACACGAGATATATACCTTTGGCCCAGTTCCTAGAGCGAGGATCTTTTGCTCGGGGAACCTTCGTGGGTGGATGATCGGTATTGGTTGAATAGGTCTGTTTTTCATTACTAGAGTATTCCAGTAAAACGAGATAGTTACGCGATTTTGAATGAAAAATTCATTTCCGAGAATAGCTTTATAACCGCCGGGTGGTTTTGGTACGAGATGGAACGTGATTTTAACTCCGAATATTTTTAGATTGATAGAACCGGTTATAGGCATTGAGCTTGTAGCTATACCTCCAACTACTCCTGTATCTTCAATGTTACAGGGGACTTCGTCGCACAGTTCTTCGATGCAGAGTAAGTTAAGGTCGGAACCGGTGTCGAGAAGGGCGTTTACTCCGCCTTTTCGAAGTCCTGGACTACGTAGATGGACTGTAGGGCCTCTTCCTGTAGTTAGGCACTTTGGTTCGTCCTCGCCTGGGCTCGTAGCTCTCCTGCGGTCATCAATTGAGGATTCTGCTGTCCTGCTGGTGACGTCAAGTTGTTTTGGATTGGTTGTTGTTCTGGTCTCGGTAGAGACATTGGTTCCGTCATAGTCGATTGATGTTCTAAGACCTGCTTCTGGTAATTTTGCAGGATTGATCGAGGGTATTGATTTTGATAAATTCGGTATTGACTCCTTGGATATTGCTGATAATTGTTGGGAGTCCTCGCTGAAGTAGACGGAGACTGGACGGGCATACTCGCCATTGCCTCCGGTTGACGAGCGCCCGATCCGTTTAAAGGATCGTACGCGTCTCGACGTTCTCCTTTTGGGCAAAATGGACAGTTACAAATTATCGTTGGGTCCGATTTGTGCCGTAATTTTGCCTCTTCCGAATCTTCGTCTTCTTCAAAGCGTACCGCCCTCTTTGTAGGACCTGCTACTCCTGGATGAAAACGATTTTGGTTATAATTTTGGGAAGGTCGCGGTTGATAATAATTTTGAGTCTTAGGCATATATTGTGTATTTCGCTCGGTTCCGAACGTGAAAGTAGAGCCCATCATTTGTTGTTCTACTTGATAACCCGCGCCGTAGTGACTGTCAGGAGCGTAGTCTTCATATGTGTCGGGAAATGGGTCATTGTAATACCGAGGAGCGCTTGTTCTTGGACCTTGACTATATTCTTGATATGCCAAGGTGCGGGGTAATTCGCGATAATTACCACGATCGTCATAATCACGAGAAGATCTCGGCATTTGCGGATAATGTCGGTTACCATCTTGTCCGGGTCGTCGGTGAAATTCCACTGAGGGTGGAAGTGAATCTCCGGGAGTGAGTCCATCATCTCTCATAGATCGTCTTCGTTCCGGTCTTCTATACGCGTCGTTTTCGATGGCGAGATACATGTCATTTAACGTTTCGGCTATTCTTATTTTACATAGGCACCGTAAGAAGTCTGGTAGGTATTCGTATAGGGTAGTAGCCGCTGTTTTCTCAAATGTACGTTTTACTAAGGCCCTATCAGCTTCGGGAGCATTGAGCTCTATACGACGAACCATCTCGCTTAACCGGTAATAAAAGTCTTCGATGTTTTCCGTATCTTTTGGGGCCGCAGCAGCTAGATTTTTCTGCCACGTGATATATGGGTCGCCTCTTTTGAGTTTTCGACCTAGGACTAGTAAGATATCTTCTACCGAGCCTAATTCGACATGTTCAACCAATCTCTTGGCTCGTCCATATAGTTTTTGGGCTATACGACGGGCGAAGAAGTCTCGGTTGTCTGCTGGGATGCTCGGTAGCCAATTTCTTACTATCCCATCGAACAATTCGAAATCTTTTACTGCGTTTGGCCCTTCCCCGTTAAAATAGGGGAGGGCATCGTGTAGCTCTTTGGCCAATGTTTGAATTTGAGTGTTAAGAAGTTCCTCGTTTATAGAGGTGTCTACGCGGAAAGTTCTCCTAGCCATGATTCCGAACGGAAAATCGTTCGAACAAGGGACAAAAAACGTTCCTTCTTCGTCTTCGAAGGATTCCACGGTTCTAGTGTGATCTAACTTGAAGTAAAATTTGACTATTCTGGGTAAACTTTGAATTTAGACGAAGGTTGGGAAGGAACTTTTCGCTCGAAGAACTCAAAATAAAGGAAAAATTAAAAATCGAATTTTATTTGATTTAAATCGCGATGTATTTTTATCGGTCACTAGGTAAGTAGGTCACAGCTGTTGAGTGCAATAACCGAAGGGAAAGATTAGCTATCGTGTATATAGAGTTACAGAATGTTGAGTACGGACGGATAGACACGGAAGAGTTGAAGGACGTGTGTTTACTATAAGCAATTTCAAGATAGTAATAAAGGAAGAATCAAATATTTTACTCAGACAGTAATGAATAAAATTGAAAGGAAATTCTAACACCTTGACCAATTCTTAGTTTCCAGCAAAAAAAATTTTGAATTTTATTATTAGTTTTATATAAAAAAATTGAATATAAAAAATTTTAAATATAAAAATCTCAGACGAAATTTCAAATAAGATTGGAGTAAAATTACACCAATGTATGAACACTAAAGCCTGAAGTTAAATTTAAATTTCGCTTACTCAGCGGAATGTAAGATAATGAATTAATGTAAGTTCTATAACAAGATTTTATAATAACAAAAAAATTTCTAATAGTTTTCTATTTATGTGAGCTCTTTGGAGTTCAATTTTCGAAGATTTGAAAGAAAGATGAGCGGATAAGAATTTAGGTTTTTAGGTTCGAGGTGGAGATTTAGGGTCGATCGGGTGGAGTTTGTACTCGAACGGCGCTTTGATGGGGGCTTGGGTTTGGCGAATCTTTAATATTGTTTCGTAAAGTTCCGCGACGGCTTTAACGTTTTCTATAATCTTTGGCCCACCAGCCTTTTTATCGGTTACGTTCTTCGCGGGTTCAGTATCTTCTTCCCAATATTTAGTTTCTATCAACGGGCGGTGATATACCTTGCCGTTGATAAAATCTGAATGAACTTGTTTTAAGTGATATCGATAGCCCGAACGTCTATTCTTTCCCATCGGCTCTTTAAAGTTTTCAAAAAAATTTCTACAGCATCAAAAATAAAAACGTCAAGTAGTCGACGCAGTAACCGATCGCAAAACCAAAATTTTGTAAATAAATTGATTTCCCCAAAAAAAATTTTTTTATTTTAAAATTTCGGGTCACGACAATATAATTCGATTTCTAGGGGAAGGGAGAAAAAATTTCTTATGGTATTCGTAACCGTGTACCCAAAAAAAACCTTTAATATTACAAACGAGGGAAAGAAATTTCAACAAAAATATTCAGTATCACAAGAATTATATACAAAAAAAAATGTTGTTATTCAAATAGAAGCATCTCGTGTCAGCAGAGATTCCGAAGAGAAAGGGAAAAAATTTTATATATATAAAAACAAATAGATAAAAAAATTTCTAATTTTTTTTTAATTTTCTTTCTTATTTTGGTAAAAATTTTATTTTTAGCCAGATAAAGTGTGATCGAGGGAAGGTGCTAAATTCAAAGCACCCTTCCCAAGAGTTAAGTTTTTGAAAGTTTTCTCAGCTAAAGAAAGTGCTGTTAAGCACCCTTCCAGAACTGGAAACCTTTGTGTAGAGAAGGTGCTAAATTCAAAGCACCCTTCTCGTAATGTGTAAGTATAAGTGTAAAGGGTTCAAAATAATTTTTACCCAAAATAAGTCCTTGTTAACTAATTTCTAAAAATAGATTAAAATGATGAAAGACAAAAATGAACTTCTATAATTAAAATTCGAGTAATAGAAGTTAAAATAGTATCCGTAAACTGCTTAATTAGTAAACAAAAATTCTTTAAACGGACGTGCAATATTTCTGCTGACAAGAGATACACGTGCGAGTTCCGCGTGATGCGAACCGCACCTCGAATAAAGAAACGTCAGCGAATCTTTATTTTATTATTATATTAAGAAAGGAAAATTAAAGGAATGGAAAAGATAATGAAAAGAAATGATTTTATTTTAAATTTTATAACTCCAAAAAAAAAAATGCAAACTAAATTCTTTAGTGAATTATAAGAAAATTTTGGTGTGAACAAAAATATTTGTTAAGCAAAATTTTGAATTTCTGGAGTTAATGATATATATGAAAAGATTTTTCGAATTTTAAATAAGACTTGAAAATTTATAAAATTTAAGAATAAAAGAAACTGATAAATTTAGTTTTTAAGAGAGAGATTATAAACTGTCAAAATTAAAATTTACTTAACAGTGGAATTTACTCGATTTTAATGAGAACTTAGATAGTACGAAAACGAAAAGAAGAATAATTTTTAGAGAATTTAAATTTTCTCAACCGAAAGTTAAATAATTTCGTACTCGAATCCCACCGCTGCCACCAGTGTTCTTTGTGTTATGTCCAAGGGCGTTTAAGTGGTAGCGTAAACGGTGGAGGTTTGGACTAACGGCTTAAAGAATACGCAACGGAGTTTTTAATTCCGTTGTTTTAATTATTTATGTGGGACGATTCGACGGACGAATTTACCACGCCTTCGTTTGAGACTGATTACGGATTTTGATTAAGAAAAGATAGAAAAGTACTTACTCTTTGCAGGATTTTTAATTATTACCGGATCCGTGATTCCGGGGCTGCTGTTAGCGCCTTTTCCTGGGTTGGGCCCTCTGATTGGTCCTTGCGGCGGATAGAGTAGGATGGATTGGGCTGCTTATTTTTACGAAATGAATTGATTCGAACAAAATTCACTTCTCTTGACATTTATTTTTATAGACACTAAAACTCTTACACTTTAACAAATATGAATTTTAACGTAATTTAATCAAAAAAATTTTAGTAATTTGATTGAGCTAACGTCCTCCAGTCCCCCGTAGGGTGAAGTGCGCAAAACTAGCTTTTAAGAAATTTTGAATAACTTAATGACCGGATTCTCGCCTAAGTGCAGAGCAAATTAGAACTTGGAGATTCCGGTTTTTTAGGATTTATTTACTGGCCGAATTCTCGCCTAAGTGCAGGGCAAATTAGAACTTTAAGAATGCGACTCTCTAAGATACTTAAAATTAGTACGTGGCCTGCCGGTTAAACCGCGTCCAAACTTCCATTAAGTGCAGTGCAAATTAAAGCAAAGGACTCTACAAGGCATGGGCCCGTCAATCAAACGCGGAAGTCGAATTAATTAACAAAAGACCGGGAGCGGTCTCCGTTTCTCGTTTTTAAATGCTCGCGGTGCTGAGTTTGCAGGTGTCCCCGCTATTCAACCAGCAGTCACGTAGCTTCTATTTTATTGTGGCTTTCGCGCATGGAGAAGTCTTCCATCTGCGCGGCTGATTTAAATATAAAAAGAAAAAAATTTACGGGTGGACATAACACGACGCTGAAACGTTCAAAAATGTAACTTTCTTAGTTTTCGAAATTTTTGTCACAATCGTGATTAGTCGGTCATTTCCAAGCGATCTACACTATTACCAACCTTCCAATTCTAATAATAGCAATGTTATGTAATCGACTGATTCCCGCACGGAAACGATAAAAAATTTTACTTTCGAATTACACAAATTAATTATCATAATCATGTTTAGCAGGTCATTTCCAAGCGATCACGGCTATTTCCACGCCTACAACGCCCATAGAAACAAAGTTATGTAATCGGCTGTTTCCGACGCTGAAACGTTCAAAAATTTAACTTTCGAATTACACCAATTAAATATCATAATCGTGTTTAGCAGGTCATTTCCAAGCGATCTACACTATTTCCAACCTTCGAATTCTAATAATAGCAATTTTATGTAATCGACTGATTCCAGCACGGAAACGATCAAAAATTTTACTTTCGAATTACACAAATTAAATATCATAATCGTGTTTAGCAGGTCATTTCCAAGCGATCACGGCTATTTCCACGCCTACAACGCCCATAGAAACAAAGTTATGTAATCGACTGATTCCAGCAGGGAAACGATCAAAAATTTTACTTTCGAATTACACAAATTAAATATCATAAGAGTGTTTAGCAGGTCATTTCCAAGCGATCTACACTATTTCCAACCTTCCAATTCTAATAATAGCAATTTTATGTAATCGACTGATTCCAGCACGGAAACGATCAAAAATTTTACTTTCGAATTACACAAATTAATTATCATAATCGTGTTTAGCAGGTCATTTCCAAGCGATCACGGCTATTTCCACGCCTCCAACGCCCATAGAAACCAAGTTATGTAATCGGCTGTTTCCTACGCTGAAACGTTCAAAAATGTAATTTGCGAAGTTTTCGAAATTTTTATCACAATCGTGATTAGCCGGTCATTTCCAAGCGATCTACACTATTTCCAACCTTCCAATTCTAATAATAGCAATGTTATGTAATCGACTGATTCCAGCACGGAAACGATCAAAAATTTTACATTCGAATTACACAAATTAAATATCATAATCGTGTTTAGCAGGTCATTTCCAAGCGATCACGGCTATTTCCACGCCTACAACGCCCATAGAAACAAAGTTATGTAATCGGCTGTTTCCTACGCTGAAACGTTCAAAAATGTAACTTGCGAAGTTTTCGAAATTATTATCTCAATCGTGATTAGCCGGTCATTTCCAAGCGATCTACACTATTTCCAACCTTCCAATTCCCATAATAGCTATGTCATGTAATCGACTGTTTCCTACGCTGAAACGTTCAAAAATGTAACTTTCGAAGTTTTCGAAATTTTTATCATAATCGTGATTAGCCGGTCATTTCCAAGCGATCTACACTATTTCCAACCTTCCAATTCTAATAATAGCAATTTTATGTAATCGACTGATTCCAGCACGGAAACGATCAAAAATTTTACTTTCGAATTACACAAATTAAATATCATAATCGTGTTTAGCAGGTCATTTCCAAGCGATCACGGCTATTTCCACGCCTACAACGCCCATAGAAACAAAGTTATGTAATCGACTGATTCCAGCAGGGAAACGATCAAAAATTTTACTTTCGAATTAAACAAATTAAATATCATAATCGTGTTAAGCAGGTCATTTCCAAGCGATCTACACTATTTCCAACCTTCCAATTCTAATAATAGCAATTTTATGTAATCGACTGATTCCAGCACGGAAACGATCAAAAATTTTACTTTCGAATTACACAAATTAAATATCATAATCGTGTTTAGCAGGTCATTTCCAAGCGATCACGGCTATTTCCACGCCTACAACGCCCATAGAAACAAAGTTATGTAATCGACTGATTCCAGCAGGGAAACGATCAAAAATTTTACTTTCGAATTAAACAAATTAAATATCATAATCGTGTTAAGCAGGTCATTTCCAAGCGATCTACACTATTTCCAACCTTCCAATTCTAATAATAGCAATTTTATGTAATCGACTGATTCCAGCACGGAAACGATCAAAAATTTTACTTTCGAATTACACAAATTAAATATCATAATCGTGTTTAGCAGGTCATTTCCACGCGATCACGGCTATTTCCACGCCTACAACGCCCATAGAAACAAAGTTATGTAATCGGCTGTTTCCGACGCTGATACGTTCAAAAATTTAACTTTCGAATTACACCAATTAAATATCATAAGAGTGTTTAGCAGGTCATTTCCAAGCGATCTACACTATTTCCAACCTTCCAATTCTAATAATAGCAATTTTATGTAATCGACTGATTCCAGCACGGAAACGATCAAAAATTTTACTTTCGAATTACACAAATTAATTATCACTAGTTTACGTCACGCGCGCAAGCGCGCGTGTGAAGTTTTCCTTTTTATACTAGTATTCCTATATCCCTCTATAGATCTTGTGTATATATATAAGTAGTATTATAGTATGAATTGTCTTCAAGCTATATTCAGAAACTTAATATACGCCAACTTAAATGACAGGAAATTTCTTTATCCGCCGACCGAAATCAATCGTCAGTAGACGGAATAATATTAAGCTACTATTTTCAATCCTAGGGTTAATTTCTATATTTTTATAAAAATTTGTCAATTTGTTTACGTTCTTCTGACGCATATTCGTCATAAATTATAATAAAAAAAAAATTTTATGCGCGCCCTGCAAATTTAAAGTGTTCATTCATTTTTATTTATATATATTTATGTACGAATGTATATAAAGGGTATAAAAGTATTTGTCTTATTCGTGATTGTTTCCGTAGATGTGTAGATATCCAAAGTCATAGGAAATATAAACAGGGCACGCGGAATTAACACGGATTCACGTTAGAATTCATGTATATTAATTATTATTTATGGATTTACTTATATGCATGGATATGCAGATATAGGAGAACTTGTCTTCATTATCGTTTCTAGAGATGTGCAGATAGTCACGAGACATAGGAAATGAAAACAGGGCACGCGGAATTAACACGGGTTCACATTAGAATTTATTTGTATCTATTATTATTTATAGATATAGTTATGCACGCATATGAGAATATAAAACTATTCGTCATCATTGACGTTTGCGTCGATGTGTAGGGATTCGTAGAAATATGGAATTTCAGCAGAGCAAGCGGAATTTATAAGTACGTATGATATATGCATATGAAGATATAGAAGTATTCATCTTCATAAATATTTTCGTCGATTTCTACGTATGTATTATTTTACACAATTTCTTCTATTTTGATTTTTTAACCAATGACATACCAAATTATTGGGCCTCATATGCGATTGTGAACCGTTGATCAATGCTTAGAAGTATAACACCAATCAATAAAATGTAGACAATATGATTGGCATGTATTTTTTACAAAAATATCTCTTTATATACTATATTTTTAACGATTTTATCTAATTTCTCGGGGCTGAAATATACTCGTAAAGCAGACCACGATCTAACACGTGAAAAAGCAACGTATAGTTGACCATGGTTAAAAACATCTTTAGTAAGATCAATTCCAATTTTTTCAAAAGTCTGACCTTGAGCTTTATTAATAGTCATACAAAACGCTATTCTAATTGGAAATTGTCTTCTTTTAAAACTAAATGGATATATATTCTCGCAATGTAGCGTTAATCTGTTAATAAAAACGACATCCCCAGCTTTATCACCTGACAAAATTTTACATTTTAAAACATTCATTCCTAATTCTAAAATAATTAATCGTGTACCATTACAAAGGCCTTCACTTAAATTCAAATTTCTTATTAACATAATTATTGAATGCTGACGTAACTGTAACTCGTACGGTGGAAAATTAGGTGGATTTAAAGTATTCAAATATTCAGGTAAAATAGCATCATCTAAATTTTCATTGTCACAATTTTCAGTACTGTCAATAGCCGTATAAGTTTTTTCTGTAGATGGATCTAAATGTTCAACTACTTGCATATTAATTGCATCTACATCTATATTTCTAGCTGATAAAATAACAGATGTTGTCAGTTCATCGTAGCGTTTACCTCTAATTATTCTTCCGTATACATTTTCAATAACATCGTCACTGGTTGATGTGAAACATTTTTCCGGAAGATTCACTTCGTCGTTTAAGTTATTTAAAGTACCATTACCAATATCTAGTAAAAATTTCACAAACTCTATCTCTTCTGGTAATGCTCGCATATTCTGTGTTAAGGAAAATTTGTGAAAATGTTTCCATAATGAACTGAATTTTATAGAAAGATTAACTGTTTCAGTTCGCGTAGCATTCGGTTGGACTGGGAGTAATTGACGAAAATCGCCACCTAAAATTATTAGTTTACCGCCAAATGGAATATCATTGTTCATAATGTGACGTAAAGTTCGATCTATTATTTCTAATGCGTACCTAGGGGACATGGGAGCTTCATCCCAAATGAAAACATCTACGTCTTTTAAATATTGACCTTGTTTAGAATTAGGTTTAATATGTGAAGACGAATCAGAAAACATTGGTACAGGTACACCAAATGTTTTGTGTACAGTTTTTCCATTGGGTAAAAGAGTTGCCGCAATACCTGTGTAGGCCATTGTACATATAATTTTATTTTGAATTGTTAACATGTGATATAATGTTGTATAAATAAACGTCTTACCAGAACCACTAGGTCCATCAATGTAAACGCAGTTGTGTAAATTAGGTTCATCATTTTCGATTGCATTCAGCACAAAATCTACGATTTCTTTTTGATTAATATTTAATTTGCTGTAATATAATTGCGATAAGTCTTGGATAGGATTTTGCATTGACTCGTCGACATATGAGTTATCTGTTACTGGCGGCATACCAGGGAAAGTAGAAAGACTACCACCTTCTCGGTCAAGCATGGAACTAATAAACATGTAAGCTTTTTTTTGTCCGCTTTCTACCCCCAATCTTCTACTGATATCTTCAGACATTGCATCTTTAAATTCTTCCCATAAATTTTCTGGTTGGAGAGGCTGACAATGAAGTAGTATACGAACAAATAAACAACGCAATTGCTTTGGCATCATCCAAGTTACTGCTTCAATTAGAGTTCGTCTCCATTCTTGATCATCTTCAATTAATCCAGCAGCCAAACATGCTGACATATAAGTCTCGTATAATGTCCCATTGACTGTCCTAAGGTTGTCATAGCTTGTAGCACCTTTCACGTTGATCAACAATAATCTGAGATGGAATAGTTCAATTTGACTTGGACTGATTGAATACATTCGCCCTATAACATTAGAATTTTTTTTTCGAGGCTGCCAGGAGGATATTTTAGACTCATTATCTTTTTTGAACACATAATATCGAGGGATATCGCTGTATATGTATTGTCGTGCAGAAAGGTCCCTTCCATTTAACAGAAAATAATCAATTAACATTGACTGTCTTTGTAAAGCTTCCAAGATATCATTTTCATCACAATCATCATTGATAGTAATACTTTGTTGATTCGGCAAATGCACTGGTAAGCGAACAATGGAATGACTTTTATCTTGTAATTTTTTTGATAAAATACGCCAAACAGCTTCAGAAGGACCAACATACCGAGAGTCAACAAAATTCTGAACTTCATCATGATGAATAACATTTTCGTTTGAATTATGTGGTGGTTCATGTATTTGCTCTAACTGTTCGGACCTAACATTTGGAATGGTTCCTGAAATTGTAATGCCAGCTTTATCATGACCTTTGAATACATATTTATATAAATACTTTACAGCTTTGACAGAGGAAACAACTTCTATGTTAATATGACAATTAAAAGTTTTTAATAATATAGGATTGTATGGAACTACGTGACGATTATCAAAAATGTGATCATTTCTTGAAAATGTTACTCCTTCGTCTCGACGACGATAGAATGGGTAACCGTTATTATCCATTGTCGTTTCATTACGGAAATTTTTAGGAAATTTTTTGGAACAAATTCCATTTATTAGACACCAATCTCCACATGGTCCGTGGAGCATGTTTCTAGTGACAATATCATGTAATATAGGATTTTTAAGTGGATCTGGAATTTCTGCAGATATGAATTTATCGACACACTCAGGAGTTCTCATTTTAAAATTATTCTTCAGTGTTATTAGCATGTGTAAATGTGGTAATCCCCGTTTTTGAAATTCAATAACCCAATTGTAAGCCAGAACTTCGCCAAAAAGATGCTGTTTAACAATCATGTTCATCATGATATCTTTCTTTATATCAAAAACACGTGTAATTAAATCTGGTCTATCTGCAACACTTTGCCCTGATAATAAATTTTCTTTGATTTCAGGCCAGTTAGGATTACACGTTACTGTAATAAATAAATCTGGTTTGCCAAATTTTCGTACCATAGACATTGCATCTTGATAATGTTGCAACATGTTACGAGGAGAACCGTGAAAAGTAGATGGTAAAATAACAATTTTACCCAGAGTCGAGTTCATATTATTAGCATGAGACTGAAGATGATCCAATAAGCCTTGATACGACTCGGCACGTAATTTCTTTTGATTATAGTTACAAAAATTCAATCTGTCTTTTTCTATTTTAACATAACTATCAACTACCCATTGCTGGGTTAATCGCCGTCCCATTAGAAATACATTAAAGTCATCTCGAATTGCTAATCTAAATTTACAATAATCCGCACGAGTTACTTTTCGATTAGTTTTGCGTACATAACGCAATTCCTGATGCCATCCTTGATTACCAAATGGATAAAATAGTGGATAAATCCAAGGTTCACTATTAGGATCCATGGTAGATAGACGTTGAAGAGCTTTTGTTGTTTTATTTTGAACTGTAATGTAAGATTCAGGAATATCACCATCGGATGAAGTCGTAAAGACAGCGGCAACTTCGTTTACTCTTTGGAAATTATACCGCCTAGCATCCATACCGGGTTTTAAGGTAAAAATCATGTTTAATTCTGGTTCAACAACAGTCCCATTTACGTCAACTGTCAAGTTATTTTGCAGTAAGTCTTTCATCATCATATACGACTGTGCAAATACGTTATATTGGCGTAACGTTATATCAATATCTTTTAAAAGACCCGCGTCACATTGCATATTCTTTTCAGAACGATAACTGACGGCTTCTGTTGGATCTATAATAAATAACTGGCCATAACTTGGAGATTCATTAGACGACGGATATAATGAAGTATTCATTTGATAATATATTTGTCCTTGAATTTTGAAACAGTATGGGCCACGTCGTTGAGAAGATAAATCGACCATGTTGGCATTGAAAGAAGCGAAAGAAAACGAATTATTAAAATTGCGAATTCGTCCGAAAAAGTTATTAGCCTTTTCATGCGATCCGTCAAATAAAGATTTCAATAATGGCGGAAGTTCTGGTTGTTTTTCTAATGATACTTCTCCATGCCGGCAACAATCGTTGAAAGAGTCAGTTTTATTAGATGGTAGTTCACCACTGAAATGTTTTGCCTTACAATAACGGCAGATTATATTCATTGCACCTATGTAATTTCCAGGAATCATTTCTATATCATTTATATCATTCCCATTTAAATTATTTTGATTATTATTAGTCGTTATATTATGATTATGTACAGTAGAGCATGGATTTCTGGACTTAGATGAACTTGATTTTGAAAATCTACTGTAATTGTGTTCAAAATAATTATTTTTAAATTGGTATGAGCTAAGCGATGATGTATGCGATGTAGATGGGATGTTATTCAAATCGAGCAATATACTTTCCACATTGTCACAATTATTATTATCATCATTATTTGATGAATCATTGTACGACGTTGTGCAATAATTGTGTTCAAAAAAATTATTTATAGAATGAGGCGTAATTGATTCAGACGTATTATCATATTCTTCTAAATGATTAAAATCTGGATATTCAAATAAATCTAATTCTGATGGGCTAATATGAGACGTAGAGGGTATATTAGTAAAGTTTTTTACTACACTACCATTAGAAGATAAACTATTAATCGAAGTATCTATGTTGTCAGTTATGTCAATAGTAATATTTTGTGCTACATCTGAGTGCATGGGTTGGCAAAATATATCAAATGTACTCGCAGTAGGTGTATTTACATTAGATGTATTTGTGTTGCGAAGTAAACGACGCTCTCGTTGATATTTATTTTTCTTCTCCCGACGAGCTTTTTTATTTCTTCTTCTTCGGCGGGAGTTCGTTCAATTTTTCTTCGACCCATGATAATTTAATTTGATTGTAGTATGTCCAAATGTAATTCGAAACGAATTAAAGAATTATTAAAGTTTAAGAAAGTAAATATATGAAAAATTGAAATGTCTAAATTGTTATCAAAAATCTTAATTTACTTATTATTTTTAATATAATGAAATGGCACCTTATTTATTATTGAAAGATTGAGGAAAATTATGTGCAAAAGGTTAAATATGAGCAGATAAAATAATAATACAAATCTCAAGAGTTATATATTTTATTAAAATTATATTATACAAATATCACTATCAGATATATATTCCAATCTAGGTAATAATTTCACGAATATAAAAAAACATACAATTATTTTCGTATGGAGACAATCAAACAGATTAGAATTTCTAGAAAATTTATTTTTAGAAGCATGAATTTTGTTACTGCTATATATACTTTATTATTTTCAAATGAGTTTCAATTTCAATTAATTGTTACCACTCCAATGATTATTAAGTGGTTCAATAAATTAAATGACGGATATAACTTATAATTTAGTGTTTATACTTTTTGTTCTCATTTTAGTATTAGTACAAGTAATATGTAATTAGATTTCAAGCGTGATTCATGATTCAGATACAATTTCAAATTTCGTTACAACAGATTCAGATGCAATTTCAGATTCAGATATATTTTTATATTCAGATACAGTTTCAGATTCAGTCAAGATTCAGATACGGTTTTGGATTTAAGTTTTGGATTAATTATAATCGTTTTAAAATTAAGTTATATTTATTTTTCGTTTGTTATTATTTATATATTTCGTAATTTATTAAATTCAAAATTCTTCATGTAGTCCTTCTAACTTTGACAGCAGAACGTCTCAAATTGCAAATTTTATAGCAAGATTACGCACAGCAATAGGCGTTTGTGAGCACTGCTTTTTTATTATTAAATGCCAAAGTTAGACGACCAAAGAATTATAATGCTATGACGATACCAATTTGCGTAAAGTCCAAATTCGGGTGCCAATGAACCTGAAAAAAAAAAAAAAAAAAAAAAAATTTAATACAATTAGATATAAATAATTCGTTTATATCATCTAATGATTATTTATAGGTTACAAATGTACAAATAGTATTCGTAATTTACATGATATTTAACGTATATATTCAGTAAACTATAAACTAATTTAAAAAATTCTTGCCTTGCGGTTCGAATAACAAAATTCAATTGTCGTGCCGAAAGATTAGTCAACAATTCTGAAGAATCTTTTTTTTAGTTTACATAAAGCCATTGAAAGCGTCAAATACTTGATAAAAAGTTAATAATATATAGATTGAAAATCTAATTATTAAATTGAACAGATAATATGACAGAATAACTGATTATATGCGGTTGAGTAACGTCTTATTACGTCTAGTGTATTATTTTTTGTTTGTTATTACCAAAAAGTAGTTTAAAATTTATATAATTAATTCAAAATATTATAGTTAATAGTCAATAAATTCAAGATAATGCAAAATTTTATACTTACGTAATATTTGTATGGCTCTGGAATTATGTAGACGACACGTAAGCACAATATTATGTTTAAGATTTTAGCAAACGATCAATACGCTAATATCAATTAGCTTTAATAAAACAGTAAATAAAATAAATATCACTAAATAAATTACTTAGTAACAATAATACTAATAATTGTAATCACTATGGCAATTACAATATTTTTAAACGAAAGTGGCAATGTTTACCACTTATTCAATAGTGTCCATCAAGATGTCAACAGAAATATTAATCATTCAGATCGTCCGAAATATTGATTACCACTATAATCAACAAATAAATCCTCTAGGCGAATATGCATTTTTTAACCAAATTGGTAATATTTAAACACTCTTAGAATATGCGTTTTATTACACGAGGAAAAAGCAAGCAAAAATGTAAACAAAAATTTTTGCATTTGATTTTGGCAATCTTATTTTAAATTGTTGTTTTCATGATAATATATGTGGTTATAAAATATATATTAAAAATAAACGACAACCATGTATAGTGATTTACGGAATATTTAGTGCTGGCCTTTAGATTTAATATTGTGCCTCCATCTACTATAAAAAATTAAAATGAGATTTGTTATATATATTTTCACGTAAGTAATATCTAAATATTAAAACTGCCGCTTTATTAGCAAGTAGTGCCACCTTCAGACGCGTAGTCAAGCACATTAATACTGGATGCCGAGATTATAGTTTAGGATTATTTTGCGCCTATTTATGTAAAAGAGAATGGAAAGTAAGTTAATTAATTAATAGATAATTTTGTAATCTTGAATCATTAAAAACTCAATTAAAATGTTTTTTTTTCTTAGTTTTATAATAAATGTACTCGCATACTTTATTGTTTTTACGTTTTTGCGTCAAACATCTTTAGGCGCCAACCGGAAGTATGCGACATTTATATACATCACTATGGGTACGTTCCACTAAGCGCTAAAAACGACCACAATCCTATCTAAATACACGTTGCGCGATCGTTTTGAGCGCTTAGTGGAACGCACCTTATAGTATTTTCGTAGTGCTACTCCTACTCCCAACTTAACTCTCCAGTTGTCTCCAGTTACGCACCAACGACTTTACAGTTCGGGCCTATAATTTAATATCACGTGTGACATTCGATAAAAAAAATCTAGTCTTATCTAGTAAATCCTCTTTTAAGCAATATTAATTCTTTAAATAATAAAAATAGACAATCGTTTTTATTACTTAAAAATGTCTCGCGAAGCTCTAATTGATATTTTCACTCTTGACGATGAAATTAAAGAATGGGTTCCGAATGATGACAGTGTGTAAGTATGCAATATATAATTTGTTTAATTAATAGTGTAATAAATAGACAGATAAATAATGAATATTTAATTAAAAGAGAATTATTATTTTCAGAGAGCTACATGGCTATGTTGATTACATTGAAGGCACAAAAACAGTCATGAGTAATGGAAAAAAGACGCTTCTGTTCAAGGTCACCGTAAACAATGGCGGTTCATGTCGTATCAAAGTCTGTTTTTGGGGAGAGTTTGCTAAAAAATACTCAATGGAGATTCAAGATCGAACTGTAAGTTGTGAAAAAATTTATAATTATATTATTCATTAAGTAAAATTTCTAATTAATAATATTATAAATAATAAGTATGTTGAAAATATTAGATTTTCGTCTGTAATTGGTTAAAAAAATTTTTCTTAATAAATTAAATTCAACTAACTGGTACATTATCATTTTCAGGTTATCTCTATAATTCGCGCAAGAACTATAATCCCAAAGTTGAAGTTCAATAATCCATGTGATGCCGTAGAGGAAATTGAGCTCTATATCTTGCCGTCAACTACTATCAAACTACATTCTGACAAATTCTTAGACGTTCTTGAAGAAGAACCTGAACTTGTCGTTTTCAAGATTGCTGATGTTTTCAATACTAACAAACTATGTTGTAAGTTTTTCAAATATTCTCAACCAGATTCATGAGGTTAATAACTAATGATTTATTATCGTCATTATTATTATTATTATTAATATTATTATTACTACTATTATTATTGTTATTATAATAATAATTATTGTTATTATTATAATTATTTCTTGTTATATTTGTTACGTTTAGATATCGAGGGTTACTTGAAGCAGGAGTTTGCTGAAATTACATCGTTTGGCGGTAGCTTTGGGACTGGCTTACTTGTTGATGACTCTCATAGGATTCAGTTGAAAGTAAATCGATATGACAATACCAAAAAATTCATTAAAGGTAGTCATTTACGTATATTGGGCAAAATTTTTCAACATCAACCCGGTAAGGATTATATTAATCGCATCATAATTATAGTTCAAACACCAGTTTACGAGTTATAATAATATTACAATATACTATTTATCTGTCGTTATAGCTAAATCGTCGTCAGCTGCTGCACCTCAATATTTAATCCACTCCATGGAGGACGTCACTTTGCTTTCACCTGAAGTGACAAAATCGGAAAAAGAATTAAAGACTATGGGCTTTCGCACCCCAAAACGTAAATTGCAAGATGACAATGTGAATGGAAATGCTATCGCTAAAAAAGGACCATTCGATGACTAAGATCACAGATATTCCGGCGTACGTCTATTGTGGAATCTATAGAAGTTACGATTCCATTGTACTGGTCTGATTTCAAAATAATTCTTAATAATTTTTCAGTATCGATCTTATTATTTTTTTATATCGTTCTTATTAACTATTTCTATTGTCATATGATAATGGGTAGATTACACCATTATTAATATTGTTATCATTATAACCACATGACTCGCTTACTCTTTAACTTAAAAAATTTTGTAGCTCTAAGCTAAAAATGTTTAAAGTAATTGAGTATTTATTATTAATAATCTTAATTTTTTTTTTTATTATGAACGAAATAATTATTTAATAATTTCTATCTCTCTTGTGGTGCAAGAATATGTTAAACTACTATAATGGGGAGATTACACCATTATTAGTATTGTTATCATTAATAACCACATGACTCGTTTACTCTTTAACTTAAAAAATTTTGTAGCTCTAAGCTAAAAATGTTTAAAGTAATTGAGTATTTATTATTAATAATCTTAATTTATTTTTTTTATTATGCACGAAATAATTATTTAATAATTTCTATCTCTCTTGTGGTGCAAGAAGATGTTTAACTACTATAATGGGGAGATTACACCATTATTAATATTGTTATCATTATAACCACATGACTTGCTTTACTTTCTAACTTAAAAAATTTTGTAGCTCAAAGCTAAAAATGTTTAAAATAATTGAGTATATATTAATAATAATCTTAAATTTTTTTTTTATTATAAACGAAATAATTATTTAATAATTTCTATCTCTCTTGTGGTGCAAGAAGATGTTTAACTACTATAATGGGTATATTACACCATTATTAATATTGTTATCATTATAACCACATGACTTGCTTTACTTTCTAACGTAAAAAATTGTGTAGCTCAAAGCTAAAAATGTTTAAAATAATTGAGTATTTATTAATAATAATCTTAAATTTTTTTTTTATTATAAACGAAATAATTATTTAATAATATCTATCCTAGATCTCTTGTGGTGCAAGAATATGATAACTACTAAGTACAATTTAGGAACAAAGTCTAAAAATGACTATGACAGTGATATTACTCTATCTATAAAATTAATCTACGAACTTTAATTTATGAATAAAGTCTAAAAATGGCTATAATAACAGTGATATTACTCTAGCAAGTAAATTATACGTCGTATATTAGAAGAGTATAATATTAGAATATATATAGGAGAACTTAAAATCATAGTTAAATACGAACAAATGTAGTCTTAGACTTGACGGGACCTGATAAACTAATTAATTATGTAGTTTCGATGTATTCTTTAAGAAATCTGTTTCATGTATTCTTTAAGAAATATGTATAACGTTAAATAAAACAACAAACATTTTGTAAGGAAAAATATATAAATTGAATTTTAATTGATATTTCATATTCTCCCTCTCTCTCGCTTTTTCTTTATATATATATATATATATATATATATATATATATATATTTTGTACTTGAAAAAATTATATTTTATTATAAATTTATTTAAAAAATTTTTGGTTATGTACTTGTCATTGTGACATTTCAATAAATAATACTATTTATTTTTTTTATATATTATTATATTATATTATTATTATTTAATATATATATTATTATTTTTATATATATTATGTTTTTCAAAACATATTTTTGTATCACTTTTTATTTATTATATATATATTTTATTATATATATATTTTGATTTTGAAAGTAATATCCAATCTCTAGTAGTTTAGATAGTTTAAGTTGCGCGCGCAAGCGCGCGTGTGAATGTTGGTATGGAATTTTTTTTTATATATATTTTCATGCTTATGATATATTTGACCAATCACGTTACGAATAAATTGGCTTCAAGTATCTATATTTACATTCATCGTATACATTTCCATCTAAATTATAAGAGTGGATTATCGTGTTTAGCAGGTCATTTCCAAGCGATCACGGCTATTTCCACGCCTACAACGCCCATAGAAACAAAGTTATGTAATCGGCTGTTTCCTACGCTGAAACGTTCAAAAATGTAACTTGCGAAGTTTTCGAAATTTTTATCACAATCGTGATTAGCCGGTCATTTCCAAGCGATCTACACTATTTCCAACCTTCCAATTCTAATAATAGCAATTTTATGTAATCGACTGATTCCAGCACGGAAACGATCAAAAATTTTACTTTCGAATTACACAAATTAAATATCATAATCGTGTGTAGCAGGTCATTTCCAAGCGATCACGGGTATTTCCACGCCTACAACGCCCATAGAAACAAAGTTATGTAATCGACTGATTCCAGCAGGGAAACGATCAAAAATTTTACTTTCGAATTAAACAAATTAAATATCATAATCGTGTTAAGCAGGTCATTTCCAATCGATCTACACTATTTCCAACCTTCCAAATCCCATAATAGCTATGTCATGTAATCGACTGTTTCCTACGCTGAAACGTTCAAAAATGTAACTTTCGAAGTTTTCGAAATTTTTATCACAATCGTGATTAGCCGGTCATTTCCAAGCGATCTACACTATTTCTAACCTTCCAATTCTAATAATAGCAATTTTATGTAATCGACTGTTTCCAGCACGGAAACGATCAAATATTTAACTTTCGAATTACACCAATTATATATCATAATCGTGTTTAGCAGGTCATTTCCAAGCGATCTACACTATTTCCAACCTTCTAATTCTAATAATAGCAATGTTATGTAATCGACTGATTCCAGCACGGAAACGATCAAAAATTTTACTTTCGAATTATACAAATTAAATATCATAATCGTGTTTAGCAGGTCATTTCCAACCGATCACGGCTATTTCCACGCCTCCAAGACGCATAGAAACAAAGTTATGTAATCGACTATGTCCTGCGCGGAAACGTTCAAATATTTAACTTTCGAATTACACCAATTATCCTGATAGCCACAGCTTACTCAGCAAAACTTACCATTACAATAATTTCGGTCAATTTTACGAAAACTATCTGTCAAGTTCGGGTATTTCCGTTTTTTACTGCAAGTTACGGAGAACTTACTATAGAAGTTGCGGGGAATCTACTGCCGGTACTAGAGCGCAAATTAACTTCCAAAATAAATAAGTACAAAGTTGCGTTAAAGTTGTTGATAATTTCATACGTCATTTTACTGGGAATTTTACTTCAAAACTTCAATTAGAAATATTTGTCGTAAAATTGAATGTATTTTACTTGTAAAGTTGACACAAAATTTTATGGGCAATTTAAAGAAAAATTGTTATCAATAATATTTACGAAAAAATTTTCTCTAAAAAGTAGGGAAATTAATATCAATTTTTAACCAATTGATTGTTCCAAAACAATAAATGGCGTTGAGTATGTTAATTATATAAATAATTTAACATAATAAGCTGCTTCGGCGGTGATCTCAAAAATCATACTGTGAACCTTTTTTCCGATTAAAAAAAATATGTATATATTTAAAATTTGTAATTGTCATGACTATTAGTTATAATTACTTTAATTAAGTAACTATTATAACTATTATTCAATTCTATAATAACCCGTAATTAAAAAATAAAATAAGGATTAACTTCATAAGTTGATGTTGGTCATAAAAACCAAGCAAAAATACAAATAAATATTTACTTGATTTGAATTAACCAACAATTAAAATATCTTGATATACAATACGTTTTTTAACAAGTTTAAATAAGCAAATATGAAATTTTAAATACCGTAATTTTATATTTATTGTTAGGAGTCTTATCTTTCAATATCAGATAATTTATTTTTTGAAACCGATCATTATTTATTACTATTATAACAGCAAAGATAATTAACAAAAAAATCCAAGTTTAAGAAAGAATCATTTAGAGCAAATAATTTTATTTGAGAGAATTAGTCACAAAAATTAATACATGTATCATAAATAATAATATAAAGTACTTTATTACATCAATAAATGTTATGTTATAAATAACATTCGTTACAAACGCTTTATATAAAAAATTTTCCATCCAAATGTGATGTACTTTCTTCTTTATTTATGCTCTTGAAGACTAAAATTGACAATCTATTACCATGTAATACTTGGCCAATGTAATTGAGTTATCTTCCTCTTGATTCTGAAAAAATATAATAATCGATTAAGAATTTTTTGTTTGTTATATTATTATTATTTTATTATTATTATTATTGTTTTATAAATATTTATGCAATTGTTATTTTAATGCAGTATTTTCTGATGGTAAATAAAAGAAAAAATAACTACCAAAAATAGACTGTTATGGTAATACTTACATAAATTTACAAATCTACAAAATTTGTACATTTTTACATGTGTACCAGCAGGTTCATAAAAATTTTCTTCAATAATTGATAAATATTCATTAAAAAATTGCAATAGTAATTCTATACATTTTTAACTTACCAATATCATTTCATTGAATAACATTTTTCGATTGTTACTTTCCTTTCAGTAAGAACAAATCTAAAAATTAATTGAAAAATTATTATAATTATCTTACAGTACATAAATTCGATATTGTAGTGTTTATTACCAATACATTATAATTTGAGTAGATTCCCTCTACATCGTTATTACAACATAAGCATTGTTCAACAGTACATCATTTGAATCTTTATTTAAAGGTCTATTAACCCAGAGTGGCATTCTATAACATTTTTTGCTTATTTCATGATAAGTTATAAATAAGAAATTTTTGCCTAACTGAGTATACAAGAAAACTCCAAACTTCATTGAACTTTGATGTAATATACTAGCAAACCCGGCCCGCTTCGCCGGGCTAAATCTTAGTTTATTAAATAAAGTACATATTTCAATACATTGTAATTGATTAATTCTATTTATCGCAATATGTCAACCATCATTCATTTTCGAGTTCATTTTCTTCAAGTTTTCTCTCTAGCTGATTTGATATATTGGTCCTGCTGACGCCATTTCTTTTTAATTATAAATAATTCTACAATTAACTAATTAATCTTAATTATAAAAATATATTTTATTATTATTAATCACAAATCAATAATTCTTTTTAATATTTTCTTTATTATTAACAAAAAATATTAATGATTTCCGAATTTATCGATACGATTATTTGATTATTTATATTTTAAAATTCTGATGTTTTTCTATTTATTAATTTATTGTTATTGTGGTTACTAAAGTAAAGTATTAAGGTTATTATTTATTATGAAGTATAGTAACTGAGGTAACTAAGTTGATAACTTAACACAATTAATTTAAAATTAAATAATATCGGATTCCATGTCCTTCAGATCTTTTCGGCTTATCTCCAAGTCTAATATAAAAAAAAATACATCATTAATAAATATTAGATGTTAAGCTAAGTAATTATTGCATTGTAATTTAACATATATACATATATATATATATATATATATTAGGGTGGGTCAAAAAAATCGAATAATTTATTTTTGACTTTATACTCTGAAAAATAGGTTCGTAGACACCTAAAAAGAATTCTCTCCAAGTATAAGCTCTTAATTATAACGGGAAGGTCCTCCGTTTTGCGGGTTTCTATTTTTTTCGGATAATCAGATAAAAAAATTTATATCTCGCTTCCAACTGCTTGGAAAAATATTCCGTGGCATAGATTTTGTGAGAAATTGAATGCTTTACAAAAAAGGTCTTTTATGACATTTTCAAAAACTCAACCGATTAAAAGATATTCATAGTTGAAGTTTGGCTATTTTAAGGAAAATATTCGTTTTTATTATGAATTTTATAAGTCGATGAAAAAAAATTATTTCGGATTGCGGAACTCATGATTTTGTAGGAAATTTACTGCTCTACAAAAATGGTCTCTTATGATTTTTTGATTAAGTGAAGCCGTTACGAGATATTTATCGTCAAACATTAACGAATATCAATATTTCCAGTTTTTGATCAATAATTCGATAAATTTTAATTTAAACTATGAGTTTCAGGAAAATTTTCATAAATTTGAGTTTCGATCGATAAAGAAATGTTATAAACAATTTTTTTAATATTGTTTTCAGTCTTGAGCTTGTTTGATTGCATTAAAACAAGAAATTGGAGCATTTTTTCGACATATAGCCAATGATTAGTTTAATTTGAAGTGAATGACATATTTCTTTGTCAAATTTAATATGAAAAGTATTGAATCAAGTGAGAAACAACCAGTATTTAACTTTTTTATAGATAAATTTTTTATTGAATTATCAATTGCAATATAATTGTCTATATTTTTAACATAACAGTACGCTATTACTATAAATAATTTCTTTTATTACAATTTGGGAATGTTTTTGATGTTCTTTGACAACTTGCAATAAGTACTGGAATTGTTCTTCATTTTTGTCAAGCATTGATTATATTCACTGACTAATGCAACAGCTCGCTCTGCTGAATCATTGACAACTTTTAGTTGTTGAAAGTATTCTTTATTTTCGAGATAACTCTCATTAGTAGGCCATAATTCAACATCGACATCAAGAAAGTCATACGGTAGATCGAAGATTTTGAAAAGATTTAATGACTTTTTAGACACAAAGTCACTCAGAGTTCTCTGCGCCAATGAATTCAAATCTTTTTAGCAATTACAAATCTTTTAGCTTTAGAACCTGTACCTTCACGAGTATTAACAGCTTCAACAATACTTTTTTTACTTCTAATGGAACGCCATCGTCAAACAGTGATAAAATGGCAAGTTCATCGCTCAAATACCATAAGTGCGAAATCATTTTTTCACACGTAGCTGAAGAAATCAAAGGATTGATATGTTTGTACTCCAATAAATTTTTCATAAACTGCAAGTCATGATAAGCAGCAGTTGTTGCAGAAGTTGATGAAAACCAAGCTTTTAAATACAATGTGACTATAAAAATACAGAAATGACGAAGACCATGCAATTCTTTCTGAGAGAGTTTGAATTCATCTCTGAATAGATACATTTTCAAACTATAAATGGCCTTAGCCATCCATCTAGCATGATGAACAGCACCAGGACGTTTGAAAGAAATCTTTTCTTGAGGCATTTCTCCAAGGAAAATCAATGATAATTCCAATAATTCTTTATCTAACTTATTATAACATTTCTTTATCGATCGAAACTCAAATTTATGTAAATTTTCCTGAAACTCATAGTTTAAATTAAAATTTATCGAATTATTGATCAAAAACTGGAAATATTGATATTCGTTAATGTTTGACGATGAATATCTCGTAACGGCTTCACTTAATCAAAAAATCATAAGAGACCATTTTTGTAGAGCAGTAAATTTCCTACAAAATCATGAGTTCCGCAATCCGAAATAATTTTTTTCATCGACTTATAAAATTCATAATAAAAACGAATATTTTCCTTAAAATAGCCAAACTTCAACTATGAATATCTTTTAATCGGTTGAGTTTTTGAAAAAGTCATAAGAGACCTTTTTTGTAAAGCATTCAATTTCTCACAAAATCTATGCCACGGAATATTTTTCCAAGCAGTTGGAAGCGAGATATAAATCTTTTTATCTGATTATTCGAAAAAAATAGAAACCCGCAAAGCGGAGGACCTTCCCGTTATAATTAAGAGCTTATACTTGGAGAGAATTCTTTTTAGGTATCTACGAACCTATTTTTCAGAGTCTAAAGTCAAAAATAAATTATTCGATTTTTTTGACCCACCCTAATATATATATATATATATATATATATGTTTAATACTGGCTTCGGGGACTTCAAAATGGCGGCATAGATTTTTTTATATATAGAACCTTATTAATGTCCTGAAGTATGTATTTTTATTTAAATTGTTTTTATTGCATTAATTCATGGAATATTCGTCTTTTTATATACATTTTCGTTTTCGAGGACATTCTATCATATATCTTCGGATTTGGGGACATTTGAAAAAAATTTTAGATGTATATGTGACTATGCTACAAACGAATATGTTTATCACGATGAACGAGGACTATTTTTCAGTTATATATCCGGCTTTCAGGACATTTTCGTTTTCAGAGACGGTCCTCACAAGCGAACAAAAGTAATCCGGCCTATGAAGACCGTACTCAAAATCCGATATATATGTAACGTCATCGTCAGTTTTAAGTTTTCCATAATTGTAGAACTCAATACAATTATGATAATAAGTATAAATATTGTAGTTGAAATTAAGATTAGAGAGCTTGAATCGAGTTTTTACATTAAACCAAAAAATTCCGAATGTAGCTAGCTTCTTTTCCGTTAAATAAGTAATCTGTCTAGGCATAAGAAATTAAAAAAAATACATGGAATTTTTATAGGTCTTTAACAGATCAAAATCAATTCGGAGATATTATATTCTGGATTATTCGGCAGAACTTGACATGAAAAAGAAACTTAAACACTAAATATCATTACATATTGTCATCGACAAATCTTAAATTATTCAATATACTGTTAAATATTATAGAACATTATCATATGAATAACAATTATACTTTTCTAATACCAGTTAATTTATTATCTTTATAACAGAAAAATTATATTAATTGTAACGTTCACCCGTAAAGCGTAAATTTCTCCTTAGTTATAATTTTTGCCAATACTGTTGGTATAATGGTAAGGTGAATTCCTAAATCGCCAACTAATTTCAATCGTGCGAAATTAAATTTTCAGAGATAATTTAAAAAAAATAATTTGAGCTGCAAAGTCTACTAGTAAGGTGTAAATTTTACGATATCAATAAATATGTCTTAAACACTTGTTCATTACTGAAAAATTAATGTTAAATTTTAAAAAACTAAGTTGATTCATGTTGGCTAGACTTACAAAACTCTGATAAATACGCTTAAATCTAAAAAAATTTGAACAGATTTAGAATTATAACATGTTTTATTATTATTTTATATTACAAATAAAATCAAAAGAAACTACAACACTTGTTATATTTTGCCGCTGACATATCTTACTATTGTTTAGTAAATTAACGGAAATGATTTAATATATTTTATATTAATATATATTTTACTGTATATATCATAATCACACTTTTTGAATAACGTTAAATTAAAAATAAAAATGAAATAAAAATAATTTTAATTGCAACATTCACTGTAAAATCGTGAATTTCTTTATATCGATTAATTTCACTAATTCAGTTGTCTATAATTGTTAGACAAATATCAGAATTTTTATTCTACCTTTATACGTGTTGGAAAGTTCTAATAGATTTCTTAAAATACATGGTATTCTTATGCAATTTAAATACCTTAACAGATGTTAGATTACCGTTTTTTTTAATCTAAACAAGAAAAACAAACAAACTACTTTTAAATTTTATAACTGGCATATCTTTAAATAATCAAATATCTTTCTTATCATATTATTATGAGAATACACAGTCGATAATTAAACACTTTTGAAAAATCAAATTATCAGCTATAACTAAGTAAAAAAATTCCAATAGCACAGTAAACTAATAAGTTGTAAGCTTTACCATATTAATGAACATTATTTAAACGTTAGTTCATAATTGCCCTGATTAAAAAAAAGTATTGAAAATGAATTAAAAATGACAAAATTTTAATATATTTCAATCCATTGAATTTACCAAATGAATCCATTTTAATTCAGTTGATTTCAAAAATAATTTTTGAATTTCGGTTTTCGGAAAAAATACAAAAAAATTGAAATGAATAATATAATTTCTGTTTTTTCCAATTCATTTCAATTCAGAAATAGTACTTTATTTTTGACTTAGCCAATGATTGAAAAATATTAAAATAAATACAGAATTTGGAATATTTTTCAAATTAATTTAATCGAAAAATAAAGATCTATTTTCGGTCTCGACAAGAATTGATAAATATTGAGATACATTCAATTATGTGAATATTTTTCAATCTTTTTCAATACAAAAATAATGCTAATTTTCTGACTGCATCAATGATTGATATTTATTGAATAGTACTGAACTTTCTTAATTCTTTTTAATCATTTTCAATACAAACATAATACATAATTTAAGGACTCCTATAAATTAATTAATATTAGGAAGTACTGAAAATCTTCAATACTTTTTAATTATTTTCAATACAAAAATAATGCTAATTTTCTGACTGCATCAATGATTGATATATATTGAATAGTACTGAACTTTCTTAATTCTTTTTAATTATTTTTAATACAAAAATAATATATAATTTTTGGACTCCTAGGAATTAATAAATATTAGAAAGTACTGTAAAATTATCAATACTTTTTATTATTTTTAATACAAAAATGATGCGAAATTTCTGACCACACCAGTGATTGATATTTATTGAATAGTGCAGAACTTTCTTAATACTTTTTAATGATTTCCAATACAAAAATAATACATAATTTTTGGACTCCCTAGGAATTAATAAATATTAGAATGTACTGTAAAATTATCAATACTTTTTTATTATTTTTAATACAAAAATGATGCGAAATTTCTGACCACACCAGTGATTGATATTTATTGAATAGTGCAGAACTTTCTTAATACTTTTTAATGATTTCCAATACAAAAATAATACATAATTTTTGGACTCCTATGAATTAATAAATATTAGAATGTACTGTAAAATTATCAATACTTTTTATTATTTTTAATACAAAAATGATGCGAAATTTCTGACCACACCAGTGATTGATATTTATTGAATAGTGCAGAACTTTCTTAATACTTTTTAATGATTTCCAATACAAAAATAATACATAATTTTTGGACTCCCTAGGAATTAATAAATATTAGAATGTACTGTAAAATTATCAATACTTTTTTATTATTTTTAATACAAAAATAATGCTAATTTTTTTACTATATTAATAATTGATAAATATTGAGGAATATTGAACTTTCTTAATACTTTTTATTTATTTCTTTTTTTTTAATACAAAAATAATACATATTCGTAGATTTACTAGTACTTGATAAATATCGAAGAATGTTCAACATTTTTAGGACGTTTTAAATGAAGGAATTTATTCTGGTACTCAAAGATGTATTGATAGAAATACTTATGTGCATGCAAATATAAAAAAGTATGGCTAATTTATATGTAATTCTACCGTACAAATGTGCATAAATCAAATCAAAAGTTTTAATTTTAACTGTTTTTTTTTCTACTGCACTTCAAACGTATTAGGTTGAACACTCAAATAATCTTTATTTTCTTCTGAGCATGATAATGCTTTTATAGCTATATAAATCATCTTATTCTGAATTTTCGTTATTGGTAATCGTATTACATCACTTTCACAATTCTGAATCATCCATAGATGCTCAAAATTTTCCACAACTTCTACAGATAATATTTGAACTTCCATGAAAGCTTTTTTATTTTGTAATAAGAATTGAACGATTTTCGCCATCCGACCGTCCTCTAATCTAATGAACGAATTGTTTGTTTTTGGGCTTGTGTGTAAAGAAAACAGTGATATATTGTTTTTTTAAATAAACAACGACTGTAATATCGTCCTGAGATTTCGAATTCATGATCACGTAAATAGTCCATCATTAACGCTCCATCTTCAGATTTTTCATATTTATACACGTTTTCCCGTCTCTTGTTTAAAATTTTCTCACAGAATTCCCGACAGGATTCGTCTGATTCTTCGAACAACATTTTTTGGAAGTTATTATAACGTAGTGTTCGGTTAGCCATTTGACCCATAACACCATTTGGACCTGATACTTTTTGTTTCAGATTATATATATTATTTTCGAAGACATATGTTGATGTCACCGAAGAAGGGCCGTTTTTTCGAACACTGTTGACGATATGCAGCAATGAATGAACATTGAATGTGATAAATGATTCCCCATAAAAATTTTGGCAGTCGTACACAAATCTTAACAGATTCATTTCACATTCTAATAATTCATCTTCCGTTATATTGACAGAGAGCAGTTTAAAAATACTTTTCACCAATAATTTATAGGAATCTAAAAGGTCTTGCCGCAATATTCCGCTCAAAACTGGGACACTATAAAATAAAAGCCAAGACCGCCACTCTGTCGCTTTCCAGGATTGTTTTTTAACAGAACTCGTGGAGTTCTATGAATCTCATTTGTCGGTTGTATGGTTGTTAGCCGGGCATTAACTAATTTCCTTTGATCAACTGAAAGATAGTCTTTGTTCCATTTGTTCCAAAGTTGACGCTCAACTCCTAATAATACCCCATGCATATAATCGTGAGGGAAACCCCATATACAATCGAAATCCGGTAGATTTGATAAAACACTAGATCCTTTTACTCCAAAAACAGTGTATTTTTCATTTTTTTAGTTTTTGGAAGAGTTTCGAGATCTTTTTTAATTGTTCTACGTCTGTTAAGTACATCTCATGATCCCGTAGTGGAGGATTCTCAGAAGACAATGGATACTTCATACTTTTTGAGCTGGTTTTCCCACGTTGATAACACCAACTGCAACCAAAGAATCCATTGAACTGTAATCGATTTTGCAAGACGGGCCGTGCCACAGAATCCACGGGAAAAGAAAAGATTTTGACGTAATATGTAATAATGCCACCATTTTTAGCTAATACTTGCAAACCTGTTGTTGTTAACTCTTTAACTTGGCTTATAAATGTATCTAAGTATAAATTCATGAACTGTGGTTTGGGTTCAGTAGCAGTGTACCACAGTCCAGCTAAGAGCATGAATTTATGTCGAATTTCTTGAGATATCTCGTTAATTACACATTGGATTGGCCAAAAACTATTTTTACCGCTTTTGAACAAAGGTGCTCCATCGAGATTTACATTTAACGTTAACACAACATTTTCCTCGTCACTTTTAGATTGAATATATTTATCATTCATGTACCGATCACTGTCACATACATCACTTATACAATCATCTCTGTGGCTATTATTACGATTGTGAATTTCTTCTTGCATGGATTCAGATGACAGAAAATTCTTCAGTTGAGTTTTTAAATCGACAGTGACAAAAAAATTCCCTTTCTTCTTGGAAGTTTTATATTTTGTTGTACATCCACTGCACGTGACTGTGGCCTTTATATTTTTATTCATTGCTATAGGATTTGTCAAAGTGACATTACATACTGGACAATAAAATATATACTGCACAGCTTCACCAGCTGGATTAAATAACTTATTCATCATGTATTTAGAGGTGTCCAGATATTTAAATTTTGGTCCAGCTGCAAGTTTGATCAAGTCGAGAATAGCCTGCCAAACCTCATCAGATAGATTAAAACGTAATACAATCGCCATAATTATATGAAAAACTTGCCAAACTGATAGATGTGAGGACTCGAACATTATTAGATTTTTGAATTCATTTTTTCTATCACTTTGATCTGTTGGTGTATCCGATGAATTCATCTTTTTGGGGTCAGTTTTTGGTCCTGTCTTGGTTGATCCAGAAAATGCCGTACCAGGCAATTGCTTTTGTTTATCTGCAAATAAAAATTCTTTATAAAACACTAATATTTACAATAGTTTTTGAAATAAGTACCATCTGATATTATTCAATATGGTATTACACATCATTTTCATTAAGGGGAAGGGGGGGGGACCTTACTCAGTAGGAATTTTCGGTAACCGAAAAAATAATTCGGACAGCCCAGACTGGGACTCGAACCCGGATCGTTTGGTTACGCGCCAAAGGCACTACCAGTTAACAGCCGGTCCCTATGATTGCAGCTTTTTATTTCTCTCCTCGACAAAGAAGAATTTTGAAAAAAACGCTCTGCTACATAATAGATTTTTTAATTATCTATTTCGTAGCAGAGCGTTTTTTTCGAAATTCTCATTTGTTTAAAAGAAAAACATAAAACTGCTTTAGCTTTATCATCACGAGTGCAACAAGGATAGTACCGTTTCTCGCCGTGAGTGCGACGCGAGAAAAAGATGGGACCGGCTGTTAAGCTATCCGAGACATTGTCCGTAATTACCATTCAGTCACCTGATAAGACCTACCGAGTAATAAACACCACCGTCGTTCTTACGGTAAAGAGCCATAATTTATAGCTAAATTCGTCATTAAAGACAAATTTGGGAACTTGGGAAATAAACGATAAGGGGAGAGGGGGGATCTTACTCAGTAGAAATTTTCGGTATATATGTATATTAGGGTGTGCCAATTTTGGGCGACTTTTTTTTTTCAATTTTTTATTTCGTATTCCAAAATAGACCGAACAACTATTTCATTTTTTTGTTTTTGCATGTAGTTTTGAAAAAAAAATACGAAAAAATAATTCATTGCTTCTTTTAATTTTTTATCTAACTTTATTGGAAAATAATCAAATCTTATCAATGATTGTCACTTTTAATTTTAGTTTTTATTTTTTTTCTCGGATTTTCAAGTTTTCTAAATCTTCTAAAAAATTTTCAAAGTGGTATAACGAAAAACAAACATTAAAAAAAATTTTTTTTTTCATTTCTAAAAAAAAAATAAAAAGAAAAAAAAATACCACTGAAAATTCCAGGACATTCGCAGAAAATACTGAAGTTTTTTAAAAAAAAAAAATCGAAAATCAAAAATGTCAATCATCCCGAAATTTTCGTTTTTTTCAAAAACTTTAAAAAAAAAAACGTTGAATATGAATGCGAATTTTTATTTTAATTTTTTTCTGAAAAGTACATTTAAAAACAATAATTTCAAAAAAAAATCATCCCAATAAGTTAATTTTTACAAAAGTTATAGTTATTTAAAAAAAAAAAGCTATCTTTTTTGAATAAGTCGTAACTTTTTTTTGGTAGGGTAAAACAATTTGAAAAAATTCTCAAAATTGTTTTCAATAGGGTAGAGAAAGATACCAAAATTTCAGAAAAATCGAGAAGGGTCGGGTTCAAAAGTGGTCGATTTGACATGGAATGCCCCATATATATTTATATATATGAAATATATATATATATATATATATGTCGGAGAATAAAGTACAGCGGAGTATTTTCTGTCAAAGTGATGAGAATATTCTTGAGGATATTTCTATTTTTAATAGTTTTAAGAAATGTACTATTACTTTAATATTTTGTAAAATAAGTTTTAACGAAATTGTTTTATTGCGGTAGGCTTAGGCCTAGGTAGGCACATGGTTGTCAACGTAGTCGGGATCCCAGGACGATAGGGGTATCATAAAATTAATATGGAAAAGAGAAATATGCAGCAGGCAGACTATTTGAGAATAGTTTTTGAAAAAGACAGTCTTGCTTTGAGATCGAGATCGAACGGACGTCCTGGTGATCGCGAATTCGTTATTTCCCAAGTCTCGGTCTATCGCAAGAGATTATTAATATTGTTGGAATTCTAAATTAAGTTAACCTTGTACGAGTTTGTCCATTCATTTGAATAATTGATCTTGTTGTAATTGTGAATATTAATTAATTGTAATAATAAAAATGAGTGAATCACAAAATACCGAATCTCCAATAATAACTCCTGCCTCTCTGACATATATATATAAATTTTTTAAGTAACGTTATTTTTGAGCTTCACTCGACTAGTTGAGAGATATTACGACTAAATTCCGAGTAAATTCCGATATAAGGACCAATACAAAAGATTGATTTATTTGAGACAAAGTTGTAGTATATTTGAATGAAATCCATATTTGTTTATTGTTAACAAATATTTCTTTGGTGCTAACAATCGTATATTTCAACCAAATCAGATTTGTTAACTATAAATAAATGGTATGTTTGAATATACTTAAAGCAATGATTTTTAGTTTTAGATTAGGAAAGTTGTAAAAGTGGACATATCGAACGTTTGGGGTAAAATGGGCGCTTCTTTTGGAATTATTAATTATACTGAAATTAACAATGATAATAAAGAGCCGACATATAAAAATTTTTAGAACTTTTTTTATTGAAAAAAATTTTACAAATAAAATTTTTTTTTAATTTCATTTGTAAAAAATTCGAAAAACTGTAAGTGGAATTGAAAAAAAATATTATTTAGTTCTAATTTAACACTAAG
This sequence comes from Cotesia typhae, assembly GCF_013202065.1. Classification (NCBI taxonomy): domain Eukaryota; kingdom Metazoa; phylum Arthropoda; class Insecta; order Hymenoptera; family Braconidae; genus Cotesia; species Cotesia typhae. Next base: position 142,063 of record NW_027423754.1, read on the forward strand.
CAAAATAAAAAAATAACAAATGTCAACTAACTTTATTATTATAAATTAACAGACATCTGTAAATTTTTTCGACTTTTATAACAATAAAATTATTCTGAAAAAATTTCACATGTTAAGATTAATAAAAATTATACGTGAAAATTTTTAGAAGCATTTTTTTATTGTAATTGATTTGTTATTTAAATTTTTAAAATTGACAGCTGACGGCCAACTTCAGTATCATAGTAATTATAGTATTTTTATTAGTATTATAAGTAATAGTAGTATATTTTTTTACGAAAATAAACTAATATTGTTATAAAATATATTTACAAATTTTATATTCAATAACACAATTAAAAATTTTCTGTAAAAAAATTATTACTAAACGACACGGATTTTAGGTTAAGAAATTTGTTTTTTCGTTTCAATAACTGCATGGAATATAAAAAAAATTTAATGAAAAAAAAGTCATAACCGTATAGTTTGTTTTTAGATTTTTCAAAATTTATTGATCCGAATAGGTTTAAATTTACAGGATATCTAAGGTTGAGGGAACTCTTTAGAACGTCGCTTGGTAGGTTCCGATCGGTTTAGTCGTTCAAAAGTCATAAGCGAGTCACATAGTCACACTACATTTGTATATTTTGTGTATACATATATGATCACAATAATAATTTAATTTTAATCATTGATCGAAAAACTGGCCCTAAATATTTTAAAACAAATAACATTCTACATTAAAATTTATAACTCAACAATTATTTAGTTGCTAAAAATCATTTTTTCTATTAATAAATATTTCTTTAAAAATCAAAAATGCACATTTAAAAATTTAAAAAATTTACAAGTGTGTTATGTCCACCCCAAAATTTTTCTTTAAATTTTAATCACCCGCGCAGATGGAAGACTTCTCCATGCGCGAAAGCCACAATAAAATATAAGCTACGCGACTGCTGGTTGACTAGCAGGGACTTCTGCAATCTCAGCACCGCGAGTATTTAAAAAGGCGATCAACAGCCAACGCCTTGTCTTTGATCAAGTAATTCGACTTCCGCGTTTAGTTGACGGACCCGTGCCTTGTAAAAGTCACTTATCTTAATTTGCTCTGCACTTAGGACGAGTTCAGACTTGGTTCAACTGGCAAGCCACGTATTGGTCTTTGAGCAATTAATTCGACTTCCGCGTTTAATTGACGGACCCGTGCCTTGTAAAAATCACTCATCTTAATTTGCTCTGCACTTAAGACGAGTTCAGATTCGGTTCAACCAGCAGGCCACGTATTAGTTATTAGTTCTAAAAATCTAGAGAACCGGAATCTCAAAGTTCTAATTTGCTCTGCACTTAGGCGAGAATCCGGGCAGTAAGTTTAAATAAAATACCACTAAAAAGCTAAATTTGCGCATTTTACCCTACGGGGGACTGGAGGACGTTAGCTCATTTAAATTACTAAAATTCATTAAATTAAATTCTTTAAAATCCAAATTGTGAAAGTGTAAGTTTTAATGTTAATAAAAATAAATCTCAATTAAAGTGAAATCAGTTTCCAACAAGTCATTTCATAAAGTAAGAAGCCCGAAATATAAGCAGCCCAAATCCACCCTACTCCATCCGCTGCGAGAACCAACCAAAGGGCCCAATCAAGGAACAGGCACTAACAGCTGCCCTAAAATCACGGATCTGACCATCAATAAAGTTCCCATAACAGTAAGTACATCTACTCTCAATAAATCCGTGAACAGTCTCAAACGAAGGCGTGGTAAATTCGTACTTCGAAAACGTCCCACATAAATAATTAAAACAACGGAATTAAAACCTCCGTTGTGTATTGTTTAAATTGTTAGTCCAAACCTCCACCGTTTACGCTACCGCTCTAAAAACGCCCTTGGACATAACAAGTGCATTTACTTTGTTAGTTATTCTCAACTATTTCATTTTTTTTTATATGAATAATAATTGACTTCGATTAATAAATTAATTTTTATGAAAATGAAGTTAGCTGACATTTCAAAATTTTTAGAAACTTTTTACCGAAAAAATTTCAAACAATTAAAAAAAAAATATCGCATGTTAAAAACTTGAAAAATTATAAGTGCAATTTTTTATAAATATCTTTTTAGTTGTAATTTAATTAAAAAAAAAAATCAAAAATTTTTAGATGTCAGCTAACTCCAGTGTCATATTAATTTTTATGTTCACTACATGAATATAAACATAAAACATAACCATTTTTTTCTGCGTTATTACTCAACTTACAGATTTTTTAATAATGAAAATTAATCCCAATACATACCTATTGAACGTCACAATAATATAAACAGTATCCAATAATCACACTTTTTATCTTTTTTCACTCACTTTTAAATATTTTTGTCGTAATTAGTTATCAATTTTGTAATCAAAAACATAAGAATCATCCCAGTTTTATGTTTACGTTTTGACTGAGTGCGTGGGCTTGGTACCCTTGGCACGAAGCTCAAGAAAAGGTTACACTGCTTTGCGCGTGCGCGTGGGGGAATTCATGTCCTTTATGTACCACCAAGACGTACTAGAATATCATGTAACCCTCCGTACCCTGAAATGTACCATATTTGTGTGTGAATGTTTGTATATGTGATCACAAGGCAGCACTGATTGGACGATTAGACGGATTGTGGTGCTGGTAAACGTAAGACGGTTAGAACAGTGAAATCCGTGAAATAAAAGTCGCTCACACTCACACTGTTGTATAGACCGGTGATATTGAATTCTTTATTGTTATGTAAAAGCCCCTGTTTGAAAATAAATATTAAATATTCCTATTTAAATTTATTATAAAAATACACTGTTTTTACTAATAATTTTGGTGTTGAATATAATTATATAAATACATATATTTATATAAATACATGCATTTATAATTAATCTCACTATACTCGCGCTTTAGTTTAACCCTTTCTTTGTCGTAAAGAACGCTATTTTATGCATCATTCATTGAATTAAAAATGGCGAGTAAGTATTTAGAAATTTTTTTATAATAAATGATGATTTGTTGTATTTTAAAATATATTCTTATAGTAAACAATTTTTTTTCAATTTTTAGCACTTAAATGGGCTGGTATTCTTCTAAAAAACAGCAACCAAAAAGTTGTTGTTTCTATCAACAAAATACATAAATTCGATCCTAACAATTACAAACCAAATAAACTTTATAAGATCGATACTAATAAAGGTACTGAAGAGGGTTTTGTTAAACTACTCGCAGGTAAAATAAATTAGTCTCTTTTTATTGTAAAATTTTTTGTCGTTAAATATTATATTTTTAAATGTGTTCTTCGAAAATAATTATTTAATTTATTTCAATATTTTTTCGTACACGTCAGAGATTTTTTATTTTAGTAATTTAGGCACAGTCAAAATTTTAATTTCCTTTTAATGTTGATTTTATAAGTGATAGACAGTGCAGTAACAGTAGCCAAAAAAATTTTAATAGACCATCAACACGCTACAACCATAAAATTTTAATTTTATAAATCTTCTAAATCGTTATTACCATTAATGAACTTAATATAAATTCTTATGCATCAGTTTACTGTTCTCAATTTAAAAAAATTTTAATTTTACTATGTGTGGTGATTTTTGTAGTAATGATTTTTGTGTGGTGATGTTTAACATTATTCACTATCCCATTATCATTAATATCTGTTTGTTAAAAGATAACGATAGTTTATTTTTATTTTTTGACAAATTATTATAAACATAGTATTTTTTCTAATGATGATTCTTTTACATAAGTTCTTATGTGTAATTTTATACTTTCAGAAACAAAAGATCAAGCGATAAGTACTTTGACTTCGAGAAGAACCGTTCCTCCATCAAAAAAGCAATTATTGATGCTTCTGAGACTGACGAGCATGATGTTATTAATAAAAAAAAATTGGTAAAGAGAATAATTTATGCACGCAAGATGAATTGCAAGAAAAAATGAATAAACTCGTTTATCAGTCAAAAAAGGTAATTCATTTCTCTATTCTTAAAGAAAGCGTTGAATTTTTATGGTCAATAGTTATCACATAAACCATGACTACTTATGATACGAATAAATGTTGATTTTAGTATATTAGTATATTAATATTGTTAATTTTCAGCGCACTCAACAGATAAAAAAAAGTAACGAACAGCCACCAACTAAAAAAATTAAAGTCGTCAGCGACAATAAAGTATTACTTCCGCACGTATCATTGGTAAAGTTTATATTATATCCTATTATAAATTTTCGAAAATCATGCGAAAATTACATGCGTACTCACTACAGTTTATAGAAATTTTAAAATTTATAAGTATTTTTTAGTTCAACAATCAATTATTTATCGAGTAATACATAAAATCAATGATTGTGTAGCTTCCTTTAAAATCCGTTATTGTCAAGATCAAATCACTTGAAAATAAATCTCACAGCAATTTCTTTAATCTCTCTGAAAGCTATAGTAAAATTTTGATTTGAGCTCAGTAAATTAAAATTTCTTAAAATTCTTTATAAATAATTTTTTGAAAAATGTTTGAACGATATATTCAAACATTTTTCATCAAGTCATTAGTTTTTTCCAGTAATCGGAAAAAAAAGTTATCTATTTTCGTAATCTGATTAAAAAAAAAAAAAAAAAAAAATAGTAAATATAAAAAATGTATTACTAAGCTCTTTCAAAATTAGTAATTAGAAAAAAGTGATTTTTTTTTTTAAATAAGTACATTTTGTTCAAAAATGTTACTAATTATTTTTGGGGGCTACCCCTCTTTATATCTCAGAAATAACATCTCGAGACAATAATATCTCAACAATAACATCTCAAATATAAATGTCTCTGTGCAATTTTGAATTTTTTCGCCGATTTTATGCTCGAAAATAGGCCAAAACACACGAGATATTATCGTCTGAGATATGATTGCCGAGATATATTCACCAAGATATTGAAGGCTGAGAAATTATGAAGGGTCACCATTTTTGAGAAAATGTTAATTAGAAAACAAAATTATTCATTCTTTTGAAAAAAGAAGTTATAGTATTTCGTTGAACAATTTGACTAATTTTTAAAATTAGTCAATAATAAGTAAAAGAGTATTACTAATATTTTCTGTAATTATTACTGCTTTTCTTGTAAACGTTAAAATTTCCTTATACTGAATAATTGTAAACTGTTGCATTTTTTGAACTTATGCTATTGAGAAAAATTACTTATTTTTTTATAGATAATTATTAATTAAAAAAATAAATACTAATATCTTTTCAATAGTTATTAATTTTTTAGAAAAATTAATATTATTTGTCTGCTAATTATTATTCTGGTGAAAATAATGTATTTTACTAGTTTTTTACTAGTTTACTAATTTTCAAAAAAATAAGAAATATCGAAATCGTTGATTAAAAATCAATATTGGTTTTTTCTACGGTATGTAGCATTTAAAGTATCTTCAATGACTATCTAAAGTTTTGCTGGGTGTATTTATATAAAAAATCTATTAGAATTTGTATTACATAAAAGTTATAATATATGTAAAGAGACATGTCGAGATCATTTTATGCTAATTAACTCAAAACTGTCAAAGATCAAAATACAAGGTTTCACCGTAAATTTGTGAATTAGATTAAACAAAAAAAGGCATGTGATTTAGAGTAATTTCAAGAATTCATTTTTTTTATCACACACCTTTTTGAGTGGTGAATGTTAATTTTGAGTACATGTTAAATGATAGTCTAGTTTTAATTTAAATTATTATAACAATTCATTGTAATAGCTTGATCATTTTTTCCGCGAAAAATTGAAGGTCAAAACATAATGGATTTTTGCTGACTGAAAAAAAATTTGTAACTTAATATATAAATTTATGGAATTAATAAAATTTATAATTTTTGGTATTTTTTCAGCATTCCGGTAAATTGTTGGAAGAAAAAACCAAGGGTACCCTAGGTGTAAAAAACTTGCCACTATCAAGAAGTTCGTTAGTGAATAATGTAAATATATAAATTATATTCTCATTAATTCTGTAAGAAATTACATTATAGATTAAGTCGACAGATCATATAATCATTGGCTCTGTTTGGTAAAAAAGCAATAAGCTTTAAATATAATATTAAATTTCTATTGTTAAAGATGTAAATAAAAAAAATGACAATTTTCATTATTTTTTTTCGAATAACTTAACAATGTAAAATAATAGCTTTTTTCTGACAATAATATGTCAAAGGTGATGAAATCCTAAAAATGACTTTTTGTATACAATCCCGGTAGTTTTTTTTTATAATTATTATGAAATCTACTTCCATTTCGGCTGCCGAATAGCCTTTTGTTTAGGGTTGGTACTTCCAATTTTATTCTATCAGTCTTCTATTTTTAACTTCCCGCTAAAAATCTCAGATTTTCAAAAATCGGGAAGTTATTGTTTTCACCCCGTTTTGCAAAAATCGAGTTTTCATCAGATCTCGACGTTTGAAGGTCACAGGAAGCTTCCCTGACTATCCCCGCGAGGTTGTCACTATGTCTGTGTGTGTGTGTGTGTGTGTGTGTGTGTGTGTGTGTGTGTGTGTGTGTGTGTGTGTGTGTGTGTGTCTCTGTGTGTGTGTGTGTGTGTGTGTGTGTGTGTGTGTGTGTGAGTGTGTGTGTGTGTGTGTGTGTGTGTGTGTGTGTGTGTGTGTGTGTGTGTGTGTGTGTGTGTGTGTGTGTGTGTGTGTGTGTGTGTGTGTGTGTGTGTGTGTGTGTGTGTGTGTGTGTGTGTGTGTGTGTGTGTGTGTGTGTGTGTGTGTGTGTGTGTGTGTGTGTGTGTGTGTGTGTGTGTGTAAGTATGTGAATCACTTATAACTTTTGAACGGTTGAACCGATTTCATCGCGGTTGGTGCCATTCGAAAGGGCTTCGCCAAACTTAGATTTCCTGAGAATTTGAACCGATTCGGACCGATAGATTTTGAGAAATTTTGAAAAATCTCAAAAAAAATTATAAAAAAATCATTTTTGAAAGTGGTTTTTTTGGAATATCTTTTAAACGGCTCGATCGATCGATTCCAAAAACTAATCAGCTCTTAACATCATAATACCATGTCGATTGCCACCAGTCCGGTCAAAATCGGCTGATTCGTTCGAGAGATATCGTGAACGAAAGAAAATCGGAAAAAGTGTTTTTTCGGGATTACTCTGAAATTTTCGGTTCGATCAATTAAAACCTGAAAATAACTTATGAGGATGATAAAACTGCGTCGAACGCCGCCAACCGCGTGAAAATCGGTTGATCCATTCAAAAGTTATTGCGATTTGAAAGTTCCAAAAATAGTGTTCTATGAAACTTCAATCAGACTTTTAAGCTGGGAGAGCTCAAATGCATCAAAATATTATCTCTTCGAGATCAGTGAGCTCAAAATATCACATAAATTATATTTTGAGCTCAAAAATCTCAAAAATGTCATAAGTGCAATTTCAAGCGTTTAGGTATAGAATTGGCGGGAAGTTGCAGGGATGGCCTTCAGGGTCAACCGTATTCCTAATTTTTTTTCAGAATTTTTTGTGACGAAAATCAAATTTTTCTCAACCATTATTAATTATAAAGTAAATTTTCTCTTTTTATATTTTTAAGGGGGCGTTCATAAATTACGTGATGCATTTTTAAGAATTTTTCGACGGCCCCTCTCCCCTTCATGAGATTTCGTAAGATTTTCCTCAACCTCCTCCTTCCTCCCCTAATCTCACAACCCAAAAAATTTCAATGTATAGTTTAGTGAAATAAGCAAAATTTGAAAACTTTTTTTTTAATCAGAATGAAAAAATTAAAGATTAAGTACGAAACGTTGACTCACGATCGGATTGGTCTGCGAATTTTTTAAATTTATCTAAGATTTTTTAACGAATTTAAAAAAAAAATCGAATGAGGCATATATTAAACCTTTTTTTTGTTTAAAATTAAATATAAATAATATAGGAACGAAAGAATATTTTTTTTTTTTTAAAGTAATTAAGAAAAAAAAAGAACGACCCGATTGAAAAATTTTTTGCAAATTTACAAGCATTTGAAAATAAAAACTTTGAATTTTTAACTGAATTGGTATCTCGAAAACGGATGACTAAAGAAATTAGAAAAAAATCAAAAGAAGACCCTGAAAAAGTGGCCGATTTGGTATGAAACGCACTATATGTATTGTACATCAGATAAATAGAGGGATAGATATAAAAGTGTATACAGCATGAACGAATTGTTGCATTTGACTTTATGTTATTTGATTGTCTCTATTCTACTTGACCAATTTCGTATGCCTGCTTGTCTTTTAAGCTAATATTTGTTTTATAGCATATTTGAACAAAAATTAAATATTGATTAAAGAAATATTTCTCTCAGTAAATTTAAACTCTGTACATCTTGCTTCTTTTTTACCATACATTGAAGTATATTTAAGTTTTTTGTTCATTTTACACTTTTGAGTTATCATCTTTCTTATACAACTAACTTTTATTATCGTTACTCAATTCACAGTAGACACAAAACGATTGGAACACAGATTTGAACCGGCAGAAAACAGAATATGAACGTTATGTTTAAGGGTATAATTGAGGAAAATTTAGTAGAAAATAATTATAATTTAATGAAGTCAATGATATTACAATACCATGTAACAACACAAAAATGGAGTTTCATTTTTTTAAAAGTTTGTAAACTAAAAAATAAAAGTTCTTAATAGATTTCATAGAAATCTAACTATTGTATTTGTCTCATGAAGGAATTTTCGAAAAATTTTGCTATATCCTGACTCAGCTCGACGAGTTACGATAGCGTCTACAATTTTCGGGGGATCTTAATGAAACTTAAGATACTTATTCTATGGACAGTTACGAAGGTCGAGTTCAAATTTTAGCGAAATCAGTCAATTAATTTAGAAATAACAGAATTTTAAACTTTTGAAAATTATTTTGTGTAGCATACTTTGCTTGGCGGCGACGCCTAAGCGCTGAAGCGGGTGCGTGGAGCGCAATTTTCAACGTTAAATTAAAATTATAAATAATTATAAAATGTATCTGAGGAATGTGGACTAGATAGGATCATAATAACGAATTACATTATTATTTCTGCAACGTTTCGTTACCTGAAAATTATGTACTGATTTCATTAAGTATTTTATATAATGATATATTAAGAGATTATAAATCTACTCGGAAAAAAAAAAAATTTATTTATGTATTAGAGACAACGAATTAATTTAATTTTAGGTTTTTATATAGTGTGCTGACCTTCGGATTAATTTATTTGAGGTATTTTGAATTATAAGTTATACTTGGAATTTGGAATTTGACATTTCACACAGGCGGCGCTAGTTGGTATAATTGTATAGTACATAAGGTTTTGAATGTGAGTTAACAGTTACCACGCAATAACAATTCTATACGTGTCGTGTTTACTTTATTTCTGAGTTAATAATAATAATAATTAATGAATCTATCAATTTTGTAAATTTTGTAATGATTTATATGACTAAGGCAACGGTGCAATGTAAGATAGTGATTGTTAGAATTCGTATTATGGTAAATATTGTAATTTATATCAATCGTTATGTTATTTTGTTGACAATTAACTTGTGTAATTTTCAGATGCCTGATGAAGGTCTAATAAATGACCGAAACGTTGCAGAAATAATAATGTAATTCGTTATTATGATCCTATCTAGTCCACATTCCTGAGATACATATTATAATTAATAATTATGGATGATAATATAAATAATATTATAGATAATGGAGCCACAACTCCGGGAGTCGAGACTTATTTTACTGAACTTTTCTCTTCTTTCAGGATCTTTTTTAAAATTTCAGATATCTTCAATATTTTTGAAGTTATAGCTACAAAATGGGGACTCCCTTTCCTTCACTTCGTTTTATGTTCATAACAAATGAAATTTTTAGGGGCGGATAAATTCAAAAATACTTCTTTCTCAGAATTCAATTCTGAATCTAATACACCAATCGCCATATTTTTAAGATCATTTTAACGATTTTTCGCAGAAAACTCGCTTATCGATTAAATTGCAAAGCGTTCGACGTACTGTTTTCCTCACCTTACAGAAATTTTTTAATCTATTAAAAATGTCTCTATTTTGTTCATATTGCTCTCATACAATAATACAAATACACGATCGCCCAAGATAAAACACTTGTATTAACATATTTATTTACTCAAAAAATTCATCGTGTAACACTTGATTTTTTCTTTTTTAGAAAAAGAATTAAACGTTATAAGGCAATGTGAAATTTACTATACTTTTTTTGAATTAATACAATTTATTTGTATTTAGGATGCAGTAAACGATATAATAAAAGAAAATAAGAAATTGAAGGCTACAATTCAAATTCATCAACGAGAAATTGAGACGAAAGATAAACTTCTCAAGGTAAAAGATTTAGAGATATTAGATTTGACAAAAAAGTACAAAGACATGATGCAATTAAATCGCACCCTCCAAGCCGAAGTGATTCAAGGGAATCGGGAAATAATGGGTATGTATATTTTTCAACCGTAACAAATTTATGAAATCTACGCCCGCACATATCGGCATGTGTGTGTGTGTGTGTGTGTGTGTGTGTGTGTGTGTGTGTGTGTGTGTGTGTGTAAACCTCTCATAATTTTTAAATGAACTGCCTGATCGGAAAGCAATTTGCGTCACAAGGAGTGCTCGATATGTAAAAATATTTCAAAATGAGCCCCAAGTATTTTTTACAATAATGCAAATATTTTTTGTTCATTATGAAGAATTATTTCTTGCTCTTTAGTTCGATTCATCATTGATTTTTCTAAAATAACGCGTAAAATATTTTTCAATCCCAAATCTTTGAAAGATCTCAAGATTCAAAAACTTAGAAAATATTTTTTGAAGATTACTCGATTCGTTCAAACTTGAATTCTCGTTATATTTATTAAAATTTTCTAACGTTTGACTGCGAAAAAAACATTTTTTTTTAATCTATCCACATAGATAACTCCCAAATAAATTTATTCGCTTAGACCTGCTTATTAGCGGCATATAAGTTTTTTTTTTTTTTTCTTTGTAAATACTAACAGATGAGATTTCAATACCAATCGATTTTATTTTTGAAATTACACGAAATTTAGTCAATCGAACCAATCTATACACTTTCCAGGCAATTTTAAATCTATGGAATGAAACAATCCGGTTGCGATCAATCATGCCATTGAAAAGTAATGAAAGACTTATACATACACGTACATCTGAATATCATCGTTAGAATAATTAAAATTGAGGAAGTCTATCCCTGGTTAAGAATACTGATTGGAAGGAATTGAGAAGCGGTCACTCCATGCAAACTGTATATCTATATATACAAACAAAAGAATTGAAATTATTGAAAATAATTCGAATTTCATCATTTTTAATTCTTTTCAATCTATATTTTTAAACAGAATATACTTTCTCGATTTTTTGTTTTTCATAGCGGGACGTTGAAAAATTTTGATTATATCTAGGTTACTTAAAGAGCATTGATGGCAACGATCTGAATTTCGGACCGAAAATCGGTGATGCAAATGACAAAAACCAGGTAAGCATAAAATTTTTTAATTTTCAACTAGTATTTTACAATTGGATCGTAGTGCACAGGAACAATTAAAACTCTGTTTCACCCTAAATATTTGTTGATATAAATTAAGTTGTGGGGTGATAATTTCTATTACCTTTGCAATTGTTTTTTTACTTTGACCTATAATTGATATTAAACCGAAAAAAATAGTATATTACACACCGAGGGAAGTAAAGTAAGAAATGTCTCAGATCACATGTAATTGTTGGCCGAGGCGAAGCCGAGGTCAACAAACATGTGATCTGAGGCTTTCTTATTTACTTCCCGAGGAGTGTATACTATTTTTTTCCCTGACGAAGGTGTAAAGCGGAAACTTTGTTTAGCGCAGCGGGGCTAAAGTTGACGCTTTACACCCGGAGGGGAAAAAAATTTTTTTTTTCGTATATTCCATAGATGTTAATGTTTATAATATTTTTGTATTCACGGTGTGCTCAAGGTTGTAAGAATTAAAAGTCAAAGTCGAAATAACGGCGACGTTAATCTCCTTAACTAACAATTAATATTAAATAAAATTTCAGATATTTCTGGGTGATGATGAATGGATAACCCGTACGTTTTACGAGGCACTAATGGGAGCTAAACTTCCCAACTTTATTGAGCAGTTAGCGGACCATATATTTGGAAGAGATGTTTTATTGAAAAGTACCGTGACGGGAAAACCTTCTAATCGGTCCAAAAATGCTCCGCCAGAAGTGAAGCAGTTGGATCCACATTTACTCCAAAGAATGAGAGGTAATCATACTATTATGTTCTATTCTATTATTCTGCATGTATAATAATTTTCACGATTAATATAGTGATAACAGCGATAATTTCCATCAGGTAAAATCGGTGGATTGAGGCCTCCTGGTTCTCATACTTTTCCTAGGTTCTCCTCTCGTCTCGATAATTTATAATTTCAAGTGAATTAGAAAAAGGCTTTCTCAAGAAACTCAATTTCTAAGATAAATTATCGCTTCATTCCACAATTGTAACTAAAGAAAAAGAAATAAATATTTGGGAAATTGTCTGCGGCTTCTCTCACTGCTCGTCTCCCGACACGTCCTGTGGCTCTTGGATCTTTCGCTCGCTTTTTTCAGGTCCGCATGCCCGGTTCCGGTTGTTATTACCCCCACTTACTTATTCTAGTCTTAACTAAATTTTGGCGATAGTTGACAAGCTACTGTTAGCACAGCACCCTGGGTGGCATCGATAACTTATCGGTTCTTAAGATTACCATTTACGGTTAGAAATTATTCATTATTAATTATTTGTACTTGTTTCAGGAATGTTTAAACATTGGCTCTATACATCTGTCCATGCTTGTTCTCTAACCACTTTGAAAAAAGACCAGCTCTTAGGAAAATTGGAGTGGTACCTTGGCCGTATGATTGCCGGTATCAAAACAAAAAACCAAAGTACTACTAACGCTACTGGCGGTGTTACTAGAGATCATGACGTCGACGGTGAAGAAGGTACTATTGGTGTTATCGATAAAGGTACTCTTGATGTTGACACTGGCGACGGTGATGGTAGCGATGATGGCGTTGACGACGAAGAAAATAATGAAAATCTTGATGTTGGTGCTGAAGGCAAAGATACTGGTGTAACTATGATTGGCAGTGATGAATCATCCGATGAACAGGACGATGATGAGGATGAGAGAGAGTTGGACTGTTTATGCGAAGATAATGTAGATGATGAGAATACTGACGATGAAAATGTTGAATCGAGTGAATCGGATGATCCTGACAAACTTGTAATCGTTGACCAATAAATTAATTAATACATTAATTATTATTATTCGTTTTTAATTATTTATGTTTTAGGTTTGGTTTCACTAAATTTAAATTTCCGATATTAATCTGCGCAGGTAGATTTTGAGAGTTCCCAAAAATGAAAATTTCCACCCAGATTTTCGAAAATCGAATTTTCATCAGATCTCGACGTTTTAAAGTCCTGGGAAGGTCTCCTGATATGTCCTACAATGACGATCGTATGTCCACGCGCGCGCGCGTGTGTGTGTGTGTGTGTGTGTGTGTGTGTATATATATAAGCCTCTCATAACTTTCAAACGGCTCGACCGATTCGGACGAAATTAGTGACATTTGGAAGAGGTTCACCAAACTTAAATTTATTATACTATTTGAACCGATTCGGAACAATAGATGTTGAGAAACCTCCAAAATAAAATTTTTTTTTTGTATAACTTTTAAATGATTTTACCGATCGATTCAAAAAAAACGATAGAAATGAATTTATATTAATAAATCATTACAAAATCAATTTGTTCTGATATAAAATTTTTAAAACTCACCAAAAATATGGTTGTAATATTATAATTTTTTATAAATTAATTCAAATGTTAACTGACCAAAAACGGTGCTAAGGTGGCCAAAAACGGTACTTTTACCCTATGTCTTTTAGAATTAGAATGAGTTAAAACGTCGCGATTTTGAATTCGATTCAATACTTTTCAGTACCTACTTAAAAATTGTTAATATTAAAAAATATTAATACGTTGAAAGTTTGAATTCTTTTCAATACTTTTTAATACATCCTTGAAAATTGAAATGAATTCAAATAATAAAAGGTTGAGTAATTTTTAATACTTTTTAATACATCCTTGAAAATTGAAATGAATTCAAATAATAAAAGGTTGAGTACTTTTCAATACTTTTGAATACTATTTTAATTAATTAAAATTAATTAAAATAAAAAAAAATTAAATACTTTTAAATTTTTTTGAATATTTAATTTTGATTTAAGTAGTTAAAATGTGAATTCAATCCAATACTTTTTAATACTATCATGCGATTTGGAAATAATTCAATTCATGAAGATTTGAATCGAATTTCATATTTTTTAATTTTTTTATCAATATTAAAATAGATTCAAAAGAATTGAAAGGTTTTCAATACTTTTTTTTAATCAGGGTGCTGAATGGATATCAAATTTCTTTAGATAAACTTAAATCACGTTTGCTAGAAATACCAAACTCTTATAAATACGCTTAAATCTAATAGAGTTTAAACAGATCAACTTAGATGTCAAAAGGGTGTATAATATATTGTATTATTCGATAATACGGATAAAAAAAAAAACAAAAAAAACATAACACTTGTTATATTATGTCACTGACATGTCTTTCAATTGTTATATTAGTATATCTTAGAACATTATATAACTTTATCATAAATATGATAAATTTACTTTTTCAATCACAGTTAATTGTGATAAATCAATGGATGAAAATAATTTCATTCTCAAAATTTACCAGTAAAATGTGTTTTTTTTAGTTTTATCGATATTGCCTCAATAATTGTTTATAACTGTAAGACAGATTTCAGAATTTACTAACCAACTCAAATCATGCTCACTAGTCAAAGTAAATTTTGAAACTTAAATTTAATTCTTTTTACTTTTCTTGTTATATTGATTGCTAAACCAGGATCTTATGACTGAAATTTCTCTGCTCGCTAGCCTGGAGTCTTTTTTACGAGCGGCATTCATCTCTTTAGATGAAGGATACTTCCGTTGAGCGAATTTTTCACCAAAATGCTCTTTCAGTGCGTTGATTTCAGCTGACGTCCATACTTTTCTTTTACTTGACACAGTAACACTAATATCTGAATCTGAAATAATAAATTAGAAGTGAATACAGTTTTTTGAGGTGAACATTTAGAACAAGAGAAAATATAGTATCAAGTAAATTAATGAGTAATAGCGAACAAATAAATATATTCTACAATCTTTGCTACATTTTGTAGACTCTTTGGTGTTATTTAATTCATCAGCGTCAGAATCACTCGAATCATGATCTGACGAATCATCATCCGTAGTCACATCTTGAGCCATATTTTGATCGTTGGTACTTGTGGAAGGATTATTCATACCGCACGCGCGGCTGAGAACTACAGGCAATTCACAAATCTCTTCTACTATATTCGATAAATGGTAATAATTTTCATGCACTCCCATCGTATGCCCCAAGTGCTTCGCTATTTTTGTTCTATCAATATTGTTGATATTATGATTAATAAAGTACGTAGCAATATGTTTTCGTAATTCAGTAGCACGTAAATTCGAAGGCATTTTCGCACCACATTCTTTGGAAAACTTTCTCATTAATTCACAAGACCTTAAATACTTATGGTTGCTTGAGGAGCACCCTGGGACAGCAAAAATATATGGATTATTGGCAAGAACTTGATGATTTTTACGGTTCTCAATTAATAATTTAATTCCTTTTAGCATCATTTCGTCTAAAATGACAGTGGCGTCTCTAAAATTTTGTTTTCCTCTTACTGAAAATCTCACATATTTATCACATAACTTTTTAGCTTCTTCAGACAAGGTCTTCATTATATCCGGGTGATTTTCTTCGCTCAATTTGTCATAATCTTCAAAATCTTCTATAAATATTCTTTCTGTTTCTCCAGGTCTTCTTCGGTTGAAAATTTGAACACGTAAAAGTGTCGTTTTGGCTAAGAGATTGTAGTTACCATGAGAATATTGAAGTAGAAGTTTATTGTAAGCTTTTTTTTGTAATGACGTCAAATAATCAGTTAACTTATAAATATCCTCAGCGCTAGGTAATTTTTTTTCTTTCTTTTTCTTTCTTCGTAATTTAGCTCTTGCTTCATCAACATTTTTGTTAATAATATCGGCCCATTTACGTGTAATAACATGAATGAAATCTTTAATGTTTTCATTATTTTCTTTCTTTTTTTCTTGTATATTTTCACTGATTAAAAAGTCTCCTAATTGCTTCAAAAACTGTCCACATGAACTAGCAACCGATGGTGCTTTAGAATCATATGTTTTTTCATCAATTCCTGCTAGTATATTAACAGCTTTTATACATATTTTTACATTTTCAGGATCGAACAAACTTAACATGTCATTTATCGGTTTTTTTGAGTAAGAATAATTTTTCAACTTCGCTTTTTCGATCATTTTAGCTTCTACTGCCTTTGAAGCGTTCAATAATCTTGCCATTAGACGTAACCTATTACGTATTAGCTCATCATTTTGATCATGCTTATACTTATCACACAACATATTACCATAACGTATAAGTAAATCATCATGTTTTAATGTTGTAGATGCTTCGTCTACATGCATATTAACTATAAGTCGGCGCAACTTTTTGCAAGTGTCAGGGTGAAACTCAGTTTCATAAAGTAAAGACATCTTTTTTATTATACGACGCCGTTTAACTGTATGACCGGTACAGTTAGCGAAGTGTGCAGATAGAAATTTTTTAGTCGTTGACACTTTGCAGCTAGGACAAACAGCAAAGTCGGATGTATCTTTTGGAATTTTATCAGCAAGTTGTCTTGGACGTAGCTGTACGATTAATTCATGCTCTTCAACCCCAGGTTTGACATTCATATTATGCTGTGCGTCCCCTTCACATCGGATTTTTCTTATTCTTTCAAGTCTCATAGGATCTTTTGGCTTTAAAGCTGTAACGAGTTATATTTTGATCGCGCCGTCCGCGAGTTAGGATTTTCCCTGGGAGTACGAGTTTTGATCTCTACCAATTTACGGTCCCCTTTTTGCTCAGATCTATCACTCGCCGGAGTCCAGGAGAAACAAAAAAAAGTAAACAGAAAAAGGTAGCCAAAATTTATAGTCATCAAAAAAACGAATCTTTATTAACAATTTATAAGTCAAGGAAATAGAAAAAAAAAACAATAACACAAATAGTCCTCTACTACTACCTTTACAATTACTCAAAAAAAAACGGACTAAACTCGAAGCTCTGATTGCCCCGGTTGCTAATGGGGATGTCTGGTCGACAATCCCCACGCCCTACTCGGTCCCTTTCCTCCCAGAGGGTGAGCGGATGGTCTCCGTCTCGCCCCCACCTACTCGTCTAAGTTCACCTGCCGCACCTCCGCAGAAGGCCTCGGTGCGGGGAATCCCAAACGTCTCCCGTGAATTTGAACTCACTTACCTTGGTCCTGGTCAGACTCCAGGTAGAGTGTTTCCTTCTCGTTGTCCAAAGAATGGTCTTCTCTTGGAGAACTTCACTAGGAGACTGGTTGCCAATCGCCATCAATTTTCCGGCTTTATTATTTTCCCGACCAGTCACTTCCCACGAAATCAAATGATCGTTTTTGCCATCTATTTTGTATTTACAAACTAGCATTTTATTCGGCTTCCTTTCATTCTCTATCCATCCGTTTCGCCAAATTCTAAGTTTTATTTCCGATTTCAATTTTATTTTACATTTTGATCGGCAGTTCGCTCATTCTCTATCCATTCGTCAACTTCCCATACTAAATTTGGTTCGGGACTTAGCCAAAATTTCTTTTACAAAGTAATTTTCTCTTAATAATAATCGTCATTTCTCTCATTCCATATCTATCCGCCGAGTTTTCATACAAATTTTCTCGGAACTTAGAATAATTCGCAAGGATAATTGAATTAATTTTAACTACAGAAGTATGATCACGAGCTAGGAATGGAGAATCATTCTAGTAATTATTTTGGCTATTTATTATGCTTGTCCAAAATAATTATTTCGATAAATGTTTAGGCAATTTTTCGCACTAACAACAAAAAACAATAATAGTTAAGTCCGATAATTGACAAAAAAATAATATATCCGTGGATAACAAAATATAAATGTTATACCAAAATACTAAATAAACCAAAAATAATAATATATCCGTGGATAACGAAATAAATGTTATACCAAATAACTCAGTACATGTCTTGATAATAATAATAATACTTCGTTAACTAATAAATACACTCAAATTGATAAAAGAAAATAATCTCTTTCCGCCGGTTCCGGCCGGCTTAGTATCCGGCGAACATGACGAGTGAAGAGTAGGTATTCCAACTGTCGCTTCGCTGACTCCCTCGCTCCTTCGTGGTCGCCGTCTACGCGCTCACTCTCACCGTCTCACTCGCTCCTATTCGCTCGTATGTCACACCCCTCCTTCCTCGGAAAGAAAAGAGGAGTGCTTGGCTGGCCTCTTTTCTTCAGCGTCTCCAACAGCTGCTGGGCCGTCTTCCCCGTCGGCTTGATCCGGGGTTTCACGAATTTCGGGTGCCGGGTGACCTTGAAGAGGTGTAACTCTTCGTCGTACGCCGTAAAGGTGCGTCGTTTCGCCACTTGTTCCCCTTTTACCTTACACAGAGGTGTCAAAGAAGCTAAAAGCCGTTCCAAGGGTGTCTGGCTCGTCTTTGGTGCCGAGAATAAGTCTCCCGGTTGATCGGGGAAGTGATCCGGGTTCTCTCGTAGCCAGGAGGCGTCGTCGTAGCTGAGCCACGCCGCCGTCCCGGATGACGATGCTGCTATCATCTGGGGACTGCGACGACGTGGGCCCGGGTTGATCGTGGTGTTGCCATCCGTGGCATTACTGCCGCTGTTATTGGTGCAGGTCGGTGTCCTTTTCGGGGCGAAGTCCTGCCCTGAGGGGAGTGGTCCCGAAAAGCTCTTCCAATTTTTCTCGCTGTTTGGCTGCCAACTGGGAACTGCTCGGTTTGGGTGGGCCTGGTTTGGCGACTTCTGCCGACTCGGTAATGGGCTCGGCTTGGCTGGTGCTTGACTTTTCTGGTCGGTTGACCAATTTCACCAGGCTAGCTGTGGGCGGCCTTATTAAAACTCGTGCCTTCCTCCTGGGCTGGAAAGGCCCATGGGTGACCTTCTTCGTTCCTGGTTTGGCTATACTGGTCCCATCCTTGGCAGGTCGGTCAGGCCTAACGAAACCCGGTTTGGCTGGGTCGTACGGCTCGTGCATTCGGTGAAGGCATATTCGGTGTTTTGTTTCCCGAATATCCTTTACTCGGATATCCGGCCCCTCACGTTGGTCTGGCACTGTGATTGCGGGGTCCGTGGTTGGTGTCTGGTGGAGCGGAGTGAGAATGAGTTGAGGTGGTTGTCGGAGCATCTCCTCCATCAGCCAGATTTCCTCTTCCATGGTGTACTGCTCGGTGGTTGACTGTATCTAAAAAAAATCAAAACAATCTCACGGTTTGCGCGGTTTACAAAATCATTCCAGGCTTGAGTGCCGTACTCCAAACTCTCCCTTCGTCGCAACGAGTATTTTAATAGGTAGCAGCAGAGGACTAGGCTGTCAAACCAAAATATTTTTATTAATAACGATTTAAACAAAACCAAATTTAAACGACCTCGTAATGAGATTAAAAGGGAAAAGACAGCAAATGTTTTGAAACAACCGCAACACAGGAATTTTTGGCTGGTCAGTTCATTTTTTTAATCTGGTCTCAACCTGGTTCTCCGGTGTCAACCATTACTTTGGCTTTCCTGGACATGGATCGGGTTACCCGTCGTGGTTCCAGAAGTTCACCCACACTTGGTTCGGGTTCGAGGTCAAAATGTCCTCGGTCTAAGTAATCCTGACTCGACTCTTTCAGGTTAGGCTTTACCCTGTTAGGTTCATGGTTAGATTCTCGGTTAAATTCTCGGTCAGGTTCACGGTGAAATTCTCGGTCAGGTTCACGGTGAAAGGGTTTGAGGTCCTTAATGTGCACGGTGAAGGTTTTATCTTCCTTGGTGACCTCATATACTGAGGGTCCGACGATTCCGGTCACGGTGAAACCAGTGGAAAATTTTTCTGCGAGTTTGGCCGAAAAATGGTCCATTGCGGAGGACAAGTGGTGTTCTCTTTTACAGACCAGTTCTCCAAGAGCTGGTTGCCAAGAACCTCGCTTCCGATTATAATATTTGGCTTGCTTCCCATAGGCCTGGGCCAGGTTCACCTTGACTAGCTCCATGATCTCTTCCAGGGCCTTGGCTGCCCGATGCGGGTTATATACGTCGCTTTTTCCTCGCTCGGCCGAGACTTTATCGATACAGGGGGGTATATCTCGCGGCCATAGTTTAAATATGCGGGAGAAAATTCCGTGGCGTCGTGTTTCGCCGTGTTGTAGGCGAAGACAAATTCTGGAACCTGCTTGTCCCAATTTCTCTGGTTTTTCCCCACGAACTGGGCTATCATTGTTCCTATCACGCGGTTCGTTCGTTCGACTGGGTTACATTGAGGCGTATAAGGGGGGGTTCTGACGTGTTGAACCCCGAATTGTTGTAGTAAGGAGGTAAATTCCTTACTTACAAAAGGGGTGCCGTTGTCGGTGATTACCGTCTCTACTCTCCCAAAACGCAATAGGACCCGTTCTCTCAACGCGGAAGCGATCGCGGCGGCTGTTTGCTGTCGCAAAGGTTGTACTTCGATCCATTTGGTGAATTTATCCTGGAATACTACCAAATAACACATTCCTCGCGAGGATCTCGGTTTGGGCCCTATTACATCTGCAGACACGACGGACCATGGCCTCACGGCAGGGATTGTCCCCATTTGGGCTGATGGTGGTTGCTGTGAAGGCTTGTATGCCTGGCATTTGATGCATTGTCTGACATGCTCCGTGATATCGGCGCGCATTCTTGGCCAATAGTAACTTCGCGAGATCCTTGCGATAGTTTTCGCAATTCCTCCATGTCCGCCGGTCGGCGCATCGTGATTCTCGAGCAGTACCCGTCGTCTGCCTGCCTTCGGAATGCATAATTTCCACACCTCTCCTCGGTCCGTATAATCGAGGCTGTGATACGAATGCCGATAGAGGAGATCATTCTTTATGCAATATTCCGGGTACTTCTGTGGGTCGTTTTCGACGCCCTTTTTAATCCGCTCGTACCATGAGTCCCCCAGAATCAATGCGTTGATCACTAACTCAGTATCGTGATCTTCGGTTTCCTCACTCTCCGTATTTTCCGATTGACTACGTGACAAAGCGTCGGCTACTTTGTTCCATTTTCCTTTTCTGTATACTACGTTAAAATCATATTGTTGCAAATACAGGCTCCATCTAGCTATGCGACCACTCGGACTGTCGATTGACCGGAGCCATTTCAATGACTGATGGTCCGTGATGACCGTGAATTCGTATCCTTCGAGGTACGGTCTCATTTTTTGTATTGCCCACACTACCGCGAGACATTCCTTCTCGGTCACGCTGTAATTTCGTTCGGCTTTGTTCAAGCTTCGGCTTGCGTATGCGACGACTTTTTCACCGGCATCGTGGTTCTGTGTCAAGACCGCGCCTATTCCGACGTCGCTTGCGTCCGTTTGTAGCACGAAACGCTTCGTAAAATCAGGGGGAACCAAGACTGGGTCTGATTTTAAACAGGCTTTCAGGGTGTCGAATGCGGCTTGCTCTGGGGCTTCCCATCTCCACCGCTTCTTCTTTTGTAGGAGGGAAGACAATGGTTTCGTCAAGTCTGCGCAGTTGGGAATGAATCGCCTATACCAAGAGATCATTCCCAAAAATTGACGTAATTCTTTAGCGTTTCTCGGTGGTTCAATCTCGGATATGGCTCGCACTTTCTCGGGGTCCGTTCTGATTCCCTGTTCATCAATGACATGCCCCAAGTACACGGTACTTTGTTTGAGAAAGTGAGATTTCTCGGGGTTCAGTTTCAGGCTCGCGGCGCGGAGGCGTGTCATGACTTTGTCTAGGATCTCCATGTGCTCGGGCAGCGTTTCGCTGACGATGATAATGTCATCCAGGTAAACCACGACATGGGTTTCGAGGTCTGCGCCTAGTACTTCGTACATCACGCGTTGAAACATTGCGGGCGCGGAATGTAATCCGAAAGGCATTACGCGGAACTGGAATAGCCCACGTCCGGGAATCGTGAAAGCAGTTATCGGCTTGCTTTCTTCCTCCAGTGGTATCTGCCAGTAACCGCTCTTCAAGTCAATGGTGCTGATAAGCTTTGCTTTCCTCAATTTGTCCAAGGATGCGTTCACGTGGGGTATCGGGAATGCATCCTTCTCGGTTACGTCGTTGATCTTGCGAAAATCGACGCAGAAACGATAGTTTCGGTCTTTCTTCCGGACTAACACGACCGGTGAGTTCCAGGGACTATTTGATGGCTCGATGATTCTATTCCATCCTTTAGCATTTTATCCACTTCCTCATTCATTATTTGCATCATTTTCGGGTTTTTTGGGAAGTAGCGCGTCTTCACTGGTTCGGTTCCCGGTTTTAGTTTTATTTTATGCTTTGCACACCGGGTCAAACCTATTGTTTCGTTATCTAGGCAGAGCCACGTCTCTATTTTTCTGCGAGCCGCCTCTAACTCATCCTCGAGGTTCAGCGAGTTAAAGGTTTCGACTCTGCGTAGCAACTGATAGCCTAGCTTCGCCAGGTTGTCTACGCCCAGCAGCATGTCATTGTTGTATGTGGGCATGACGTGAAATGGTAATGGGTAAGAGCAGTTGTTCTCTTGTACTGTAGCCCAGACTATTCCCGCTGACACCAGCAGGTGATTTCCTAGCGTTGAGCCCCGCGTCGGCGTGGGGTTGTGTTCGGTGTATAGTTTACTTTCGCGGATGAAATCCCAGACTCGCTGCGAGATCAGCGATGCCGTTGCTCCGGTGTCCATCAAGGCCTGAATTTTTATGTTTCCGAGTCTGATCTCGGCAAACGGTCGTTTATCGCCCGACTTTATCGCGGTGGGTTGGAACTGCCTGCTTTCGGTTCGGGGAGACTCGCCGCGCTGTTCGCATTTGTGTTTAGCGCTCCCTGGGGGGTCGCGGGCCGGCTTTGGGAGCGTGTTCCGGTCCTCGCGGCATTTCCCTGCCTTGGGCATGGGCAATCGCGCGACAACGTCCCCAATTTCCCGCACCGCATACAAAATTTTACCCATTGATTTGTACATTCCGCTCGCGTGTGTCCTTTTTGGCGACATCTCCAACAATGCTCTAGCCAGTTGTATTCGAAAATCTGGATGGGATCGGGTTCGGCGGTGTTGATCAGTTTTCGTGCCGTGTGTGGAGGGTGACGAGCCGTTTGTTTGGTTTCTTTGACCGGGGTGGCTTTTTCTTGTGTGACGAGTTGTTCGAACTCGCCTGCGAGGCGTAGAAGTTCCGGAACACTATTAAATTCCGTGCGTTTCATATAACGTCGGTATTCGGGCCTCATGTTATGATACAGCCGGGTGAGGCGGGCCGTGTCCGACATCTGGCCGTGTCTGCGCATCAGGGTCTGCAGACGAGTGGCGTATTCTGCGGCAGTCTCGGTTGCTCCTTGGACCCGGTTCCGGATCTGCTCTTCCAATTCTAGTTCCAGGCCTGGGGGTAGGTAAAATGCCTTGAGGTCTGAAACGAAATCTTCCCGGGAGACCCAGTCCCTCCTGTTGTTCCGATACCATAGGAGGGCCTTTTCACGCAGCAATATTGGGATGCATGGCACCAGGTCGTTCATGTCGTAATCATAACTTTCTGCTAATTCCTCCAGGTGTTCCAGAAAATCTAGGAGGTCGCGTTCTCCTTTGAATATGACGCCCCATTTCCGCACCAAGTCTCGTTTTCGGAGTTCCATTGAGTCTTCCACCAGTATTGACTGTCGGTAGCGACTCGGCGTCCCCTGGTTCGAGGAGCTCACGCTGGGTTGGGCACCCCCGGCGTCTGTGTGTCTTGAGTGTCGATTTCCGACCTCTCGTCGTCGAGGCTCGACTTCCTCGTCCATTATTTCCTCGCGTAGTCGTTCCCGTGGTCTTTGCTCTTCCCTAGCTCGCATTCCGGTCTCGCGTCCTCTTCGTGCCTCTCTCGCCTCGAGTTGAGCTTCGTAATCTCGTCGCTCTACTTCCACGCGCAAGAGTCGTGTTCGTATTTCTTGTCGTAACCGCTCTTGCAGTTGTTGTTCGGCTCGCTCGGTTTGTTCTCGCTCCGCTTGTCTTCGTCCTGTTTCGCGTTCTCGGAGCTCTCGCTCTTCTCGTGTTCTTCTCTCCCTCTCTATTCGGTTGCGCTCCTCCATCTCGATCTCGACACGCAACTCTTCTTCTCTTTGTCTCATACTTTCTTCCTCAGGTGACTGATCGTCGCCACCGCGGCCTTCGTCGGGGTGAGGATCGTCCTCTTCCGCCGGATCGGCCTCTGGTAGGCCCTCATCTCCGCTTCCGAGGTTATCGAGCTCAGCTTCGGATCGGTCGAGGTCGATCAGCAGCTGATCGTATCGTCCGGCGCGGCCTGCATTGGCTGTTCGCGTTTTCGTTAACTCGGTGCGTAGTAAGAATCGTAACTCGGGTAATGTCGCCGTGGGTTCGAACGTCACGCGGAATTTGTGGAGTTCTTTTATAACTGCCGCCTTTTTGAGAGATCACAACCACGAGTGGGATCCCTCCACCGGCTTTTTATTCATCTTGCGTCGGTAAACTAAAAATAAATTCGCGGTTCACGGTCCTCGTTACCTCGGAAAACTACTCAGGTCCCTGTTCGAGCGCCATTTTGTAACGAGTTATATTTTGATCGCGCCGTGCGCGAGTTAGGATTTTCCCTGGGAGTACGAGTTTTGATCTCTACCAATTTACGGTCCCCTTTTTGCTCAGATCTATCACTCGCCGGAGTCCAGGAGAAACAAAAAAAAGTAAACAGAAAAAGGTAGCCAAAATTTATAGTCATCAAAAAAACGAATCTTTATTAACAATTTATAAGTCAAGGAAATAGAAAAAAAAAACAATAACACAAATAGTCCTCTACTACTACCTTTACAATTACTCAAAAAAAAACGGACTAAACTCGAAGCTCTGATTGCCCCGGTTGCTAATGGGGATGTCTGGTCGACAATCCCCACGCCCTACTCGGTCCCTTTCCTCCCAGAGGGTGAGCGGATGGTCTCTGTCTCGCCCCCACCTACTCGTCTAAGTTCACCTGCCGCACCTCCGCAGAAGGCCTCGGTGCGGGGAATCCCAAACGTCTCCCGTGAATTTGAACTCACTTACCTTGGTCCTGGTCAGACTCCAGGTAGAGTGTTTCCTTCTCGTTGTCCAAAGAATGGTCTTCTCTTGGAGAACTTCACTAGGAGACTGGTTGCCAATCGCCATCAATTTTCCGGCTTTATTATTTTCCCGACCAGTCACTTCCCACGAAATCAAATGATCGTTTTTGCCATCTATTTTGTATTTACAAACTAGCATTTTATTCGGCTTCCTTTCATTCTCTATCCATCCGTTTCGCCAAATTCTAAGTTTTATTTCCGATTTCAATTTTATTTTACATTTTGATCGGCAGTTCGCTCATTCTCTATCCATTCGTCAACTTCCCATACTAAATTTGGTTCGGGACTTAGCCAAAATTTCTTTTACAAAGTAATTTTCTCTTAATAATAATCGTCATTTCTCTCATTCCATATCTATCCGCCGAGTTTTCATACAAATTTTCTCGGAACTTAGAATAATTCGCAAGGATAATTGAATTAATTTTAACTACAGAAGTATGATCACGAGCTAGGAATGGAGAATCATTCTAGTAATTATTTTGGCTATTTATTATGCTTGTCCAAAATAATTATTTCGATAAATGTTTAGGCAATTTTTCGCACTAACAACAAAAAACAATAATAGTTAAGTCCGATAATTGACAAAAAAATAATATATCCGTGGATAACAAAATATAAATGTTATACCAAAATACTAAATAAACCAAAAATAATAATATATCCGTGGATAACGAAATAAATGTTATACCAAATAACTCAGTACATGTCTTGATAATAATAATAATACTTCGTTAACTAATAAATACACTCAAATTGATAAAAGAAAATAATCTCTTTCCGCCGGTTCCGGCCGGCTTAGTATCCGGCGAACATGACGAGTGAAGAGTAGGTATTCCAACTGTCGCTTCGCTGACTCCCTCGCTCCTTCGTGGTCGCCGTCTACGCGCTCACTCTCACCGTCTCACTCGCTCCTATTCGCTCGTATGTCACAAAGCAATAATTTTTCTCACTTCTTCTTCATCTTTATGTACTGTTGTTATGTGTCGAGCTAACTTAAAATATAGTTTTCCGCAATACTGACATGCATGTTGTTTTGGACCCGAATTAGACGTTTTTACATAAATTCTTGGTCCTCCAGATGACGTCGATGGTATTGGATGAGGAACATCGACATCATATCCTTTAGCAATACAATTTTCTTCTATTACTACAGTCTCGTTTGGCTTGTGAGTATTTTTTGGTTTAGTAATATTTGTAATAACATTAGTTTGTTCATTCTCATCCTCAGTAGAGTCCTCTTCTGATCGTCGAATATAGCTAGGATCTGTATCTGTAAGTAAACGTTACTTAATCACTTTGTGAAACTCTGCGAATATCATTCAATTCATTTGAAAATAATAATTATTTTGTAAAATAATAATTGTATTTGTAAAAAAACTAACCAATAGAATCCTCATTCAATTCATTTAAAGGCTGGTGTACTCTCAATTCCTTGACTAAATTTTCATGATTTTCTAAATCTAAGTGAGACTTAACAGATTTATTACTGTCCAGCAGCATATCAGGTAACA
This sequence comes from Cotesia typhae, assembly GCF_013202065.1. NCBI lineage: Eukaryota > Metazoa > Arthropoda > Insecta > Hymenoptera > Braconidae > Cotesia > Cotesia typhae. Next base: position 168,956 of record NW_027423754.1, read on the forward strand.
CACTTTGTGATATTGAATTGTCATCGTGATCTGAATCTGTTAACATTCATTAATAAGTAAATTTTTATGAATTACTTTGAGTTTATTTATTTTTTATTTAGTCATGAGAATTTTTCTTATATAACTAGTTAAAATCAATTATTAATTAACGCACCAACTTCAAATTGTAATATTTTTTGTAATAACCGGTGTCTATTTTGTTCAGTTTGAGTTAAAAAATTTGGAGTAGTTGGTTTGGAACCAGATTCATCTGAGTTGATATTCTTTTCCGGTGATTCAACAGGTGCTGTATCTTGCATCGATAACTCATCATCGGTAGTTGAATCTGTAAAAATCAGTTGATAGTTATTAATTTATTTATATTTATAGAAGTATCCATTATACGTTTTATGTATCTAGTTGTTTAATACTAGAATAAAAAATATTCTATTATACAGCTTTTATGAGAAAATAATTCTTACTATCGAGCAACAAACCTTTATCACTCTGTCGGAAAGCCGTTAAGAATTTAAACTTATTTTTTCTCATTATTTCAAACCTAGTTCCTGAATCATTTGAATCTGAATCAACAGAATCTGAATCAGAAAAATTTGATTCAGGTTCTGATTTTAATTTTTCTAATTCAGCATTACTGTTCAACAGAGAGCATGCTGGAACTTGAATATTAGATCGATTATCAGGTGATCTTCTCTCTGTAAATTGTGGTTTATTTATATCAAATCTTTTCAATGAGTTTTGCGAGATATCTTCGTCTGAATCTGAAACACTTCGTATCTGACCAGACTCTTTAGAAACGGAAATAATTTTGTTAGTTTTCTCAATTTCCTTTTGATCCTTTGGCAAAACTGATTCTTTTGATGTATACTGTTCATTTAATATTTTTGAACGTCCATCCATGCCGAAAACTTGATCAGTTTGTTTATTACTATCATTCACAATTTGAGCATCATTTGAAAATGGCCTGATATGATACAACATGTTAGTAAAGAAATTATATAATAAAGAATATATCTATAATTAATTGCTGGTGTAAAAATAGAATTACCTTTCAGGAGTAATTGAATTCAATGAAGAAATTTCAAAACCTAGAAACAAACAAACATTTTTCTGCTTACCAACTAAGGCATTAGTAATTAATTTTACATGAGCGAACGCCTTCTGATCATAAGATTACATGGTTTATATGATCAAGTTTGGATTAACGTTATAAAAATGATAAGATGTTAGTTACTTTTGGTCTAGTGCTAAGAAACAAAATTTTTACTATTTATCGTTTAAGGCAGCAAAATGTACTGATGTAAAATATCATTCTTATAATAAAATCTGTACTGAAAAAAATTTTTAAAAGAAAATGAACTCGGGTAATTGAATGTGATCTTAAATAGCAGTGAATAAATTTTTCAAATTATAAACAAATCATTATTATTAAAATGTGGAAAATCCGTAAAAATTTAAAGATACCTTTTTTTATAGACAGTTAAATGTCCTGTATGAAAGGTTCTCATAAATTTTACTTTATCTGTTTGTTTTTTTTAACCAAAATTCGATGTAAATATAAATTTATATCAATAAATTAATCTGTTTAGTTTCCAAAAAACTTAAGCATTTCATTTGGCTGGAGTATTACAAACACAAAAAAATTTTAAGAGATCAGTAACATTTCCGAAAGTTTTAAGCGTTTCATGTATCTGAAATTTTGACCATACGAAAAAATTGATAGAAATCATTTTTATTGTAATTTAAATTTCTTGCAAAAAAAGGTTTATATCTATTTCCCTCTATCTTTATCTTTTTTTACCAAATTTTGAATTGAAAGTTAAAAACTGTTCTGTTTAGTTTCAACAAGTTTTAAGTACTTGATATGGAACTTAATTTCCTACGGAAAATTTATCGAATAAAATCATCGTAAATACGACTCTAGAAGCGAAATTCGGAAAGTAAAGGTCGAATTTCATCTATCTTGTAGAATTACCAAATTTTACTGTATTTTTCGTAATTTTAAAACCAAATTGCAAATATTTCTTACAGTGTAAAAAAAGAGTGATTCAAATATTTTTAATTATTCATTGCTTAATTTTACTGTAATAATTAAAAACCCCTAACCTATTTCATTATTTAAAGAGCTTCATATTAACGATAAAATTATCAATTTCTATAATTTTGACAAGATTTTTCTCAATTATTGCCATTTAATTTGTAAATTAAAAAATTAAAAACTTATTCATGTTGTTAAGTTTTACCTGTCGCATCATCATTGCTTGAATTATTGCTAAAAATAATTGGAATATTTCTAAGATTTTCTTTGGTAAGAAGAAAAGGGACTTCGGTATTAGCGAGTTTCAAACATCGATTTCCATTGGTGTCAGTAAATGAATTCACGAGATCACTTGAGGTTGTCTCATTTTGATCTTGTGAAAATTCCTTAGTACCTGTATATTTTTCAGATACATTTGAATCAATACCACTTATCTGATGGATTGAAGAAATATCAACATTTTCAATGCAAGTATGCTTCATATTTCCAATCCATGTTTGACTCGTGTTCGGTGTTCTAGATATAAAATCCTCCATGTCATCTCGTGATAATTTTTGGTTCAATATATCAGAAGAATGCTTATGCGTCGACTTCAAACTAGTATCAGAATTTGAACTGTTTATCTCCAAATATTTTGATTTCTTATCAATTGATACGTTCGAAGGATAAGGACATAACCGTTTTAAAGAAACTCTAGGTTTGTTTGCTGTCAAATTATTCATAACTTCATGTAGCATTAGAGAATCATCTAAAATTAAAAAATATATTTTTCTTTTTACAAAGTTATTAATTAACCGAAATTATTGTCAGTTCATTTTGTAATAGTATAGAAAATCAAGTATTAAAAATCTGAGTAAACATTCATTATAAATAACTATAAATAAAAATTATTTTTAATCGTTATAAAATCCGAAAAATTATTCGTAGAAAATAATGAAAAATTTATGTCAAATCTTTAAAAATATCAAAAAAGAATCTATTTATGTTCATGCATGAAAAATAGTAGAGATGTGTTAGGAATAACATTTCAATTATAGGTTAACTTCGGAGTTGATGATATAAGAAATCCTATTTTTGAACGCCATTACACTGTTGTATGATAATTATTATTTTGAGAGATCAAAAATGATTACCACTTGAACATTCCAGAACACATTTATGTGAGCTTGCGTCAGAAATTGAGACCAATTTATATGTTTTTTTACTTGTACGCTTTTTTTTATTAGCACAAATACTGAATGTTTCATTTGCATTTCGTACTAAGCTGTACATTGTGTAAATAAGTATTTTATCCGATAATTATTTCAGCATTACTTTTATTGAAATTATTAAATCGAAGATGTCAGACACAAGATGCTAAAACGTTTTAGTTCAGTTGGAAATGACTCAATCAAAACTTTCATCAAGGCAAGTTGCTTATCAAATATTAAGGGCGTGTTTCACATTTAAAAAAATACCAATATTATAAAACAAAAATCCTAGCTGAAAAAAAATGGGAGCACTTCCATAGTAACTAACAGATATTAGTGAATTCAATAAAAACGAAACTTTAATCGACGGTTGTCACTAGAATTTTTCTTGACGTTACAAAATTTTGAAACATTAATATTTTTTTTTTTTTTAATGTTAAAAGTAATGATCACTCTTTTTGAACTGAGTGAGGTTTTGATTTTTATTTCGTTAAAAAAAAAATCCTACTGATAATCAATGTGAAAATTTATATAACTTTACAATAATTTCTTAGTAAGAAATAATTTTTTTTTTTAATATAACAATTGATTGGAATATTTTTATATCTGAGCAGACTATTATGAAAATTATATTATTACGAAAAATATAAGTATAGAAACTTAGTAGATTCCAAAACATAGAGACAATCATAACAATCCAAGACATATATCATGTGCGACATCTGGATGTATTATGAGTAAATATATTAATACTCCGGTTATTGACCGAAAAATTTTTTTATTTATTGTTAAATATCAATTTTAAAGTCAGTTATTTGTGAAATATAATTAAACAATATCATGTAGACAATTGGAATAAATGTTAAAGCCATTGATCAATAGATAATGTTTTACTTCGAAAATACTTTATGAGCATAAATACAGATGAAAATTAAACTACAAATAAATATTAAAGTTTGTTTTGCTCAAATCATATCAACATAACCTATCAAGAAGTACTTTGAATAATAAATGGAAAAGAAATATTTTCGTGATTAAAGAAGATAAAAAATATGTCAAAAAGGTAAGTTCAGTACAGGGAACAATTATTTTTTCATAGCTGAAGAATTTTTTTTATTCAAAACAAGTTTGGAGCTACTTATTGGAGGTAATCATGAGATCAAATCTTATCGAAATTCGCAAACTAATATTTTTTAAATTTACAGATTTCAATCCTCGCTATCTGTACGACGACGTATTAAAAAATATAATCAATTTATGCATTAAAATTTGTGAGTTTAAAATGAGAGTTTTTGTAAATTGTTAAAGCATAATTAAAACTTACCTTTAAAATGACAGACTATAGTCAGTCAGATATATTTATTTTTGCAGAACTTGCTTCTTAGACAATTGAGTACACACTTTTTCACTGTCAGATGAATTGATTGATTCTCTGTACTACGAGTCGACTGGTTTTTCATACCAAAACGCTACCATGTTTCTCATCAGATTTTGAATTCTCAGGGAATGACGAGAATCGTAGACTGAGGCAAGAGTTTTATTCGATCAATAACTTTCTGGCGATTTGATTTTATTGACTGAATAAATCAAATCTTACGTCTGTTGTTTCAATGATTTTTAATAATGCATTAAATTAGTTAATATATATTATGTATATTGTATTAAATTTATATTGATTTTGTGGTTATTAAAAAATTTAACTTTTTTATTTATGCATTTACGATATATCGATTAAGTTACAATCTAGAGAATAATGATTCAAAAATGAATGAATAAATCAGTGATTGTCTAAGAATCCAAAATTGAAACCTAGATAATCTCAAAAAAAGTGATTGTTTACAGATAATGAATATAATAGTGTAGTAATATTCTTTATGGTCGAAATATAAAAAATAGCATTCATGAACATTTTATCAGCGCATCATTAAAATCTTAGTAAGAGTTGAATACGTAAACTGCGAAAAGATAAAAACAAAATATAAAAAGCACTTTTCTATAACCTACACTAAGATAATTGTCTAATTTATACAAAGAAAAATTTATTGAATATCATAATAGTTCTCTCATGCGCGTAGCATAGATGTTCAATAACAGGAGACAGTTATTATTTGAAATTTTGATACATACACTATAAAAAATTTTTCGGACTTGGTGGGATGTGAATAACTCTGTGTAAAAATATTGTTCTAAAATTAACAAAAAATACACCAAAAAGTTAAAATAATCCAAAACAGTATCTAAAGGATGTTAATTAAAAGACTTTTGTTTAAAATTTAATTGTTCATAGAAAAGTTTTCTTGAATTTTTTTCTATTTGATAAAATTTTCGGAACAATACAGATCAGTTCTTTAATATGATTTTAAATTTAAATCGAATTTTGGGAAAAAAACGATATAGATTTAAATTGATGAAGAGCTTCTTGGCATAAAATTTAATTTTCCATAGAAATAATTTTATACGAACTTTTTTGTCCCTGGAATATACTTTAGCAACAAATAGTGCTTAAAGCTTTTGAAAACTATATAAATCAGTTTATTGACTAAATTTTGACATTAAATTAAAATTTTCGTGGAAAAAAAAATAATATGGAGCGAAATCGACGTAAACAGTTTTTGTGAGAAACGTAATTCGCTATTAAATAGGTCTTTTGAATTTTATTGAGTCTTCGAAACGTCAGCCATATGAAATGCTCATGACTTTTGGAATCTGTACAAATCAGTTATTCAACTTAATTTCAAATTTTGGTAAATGATAGTCAGAGAGAGTAAAATTAGAAATAACGATTTGTTTAAAAAATTTATTTCTCTATAAAAAAGGTAATGTTGAATTTTTGTGTATCGAGAAACTCTGGCAACAACAAGTACTTTTTTTTCAAAAACTAAACTAATAACTTGTTTAATTTACTTGAAAATTTGAATTCAAATTTGTGCAAGTAAAACGAAAAAATGAAGTAAAGGTGGTGTAATTATAAAAATAAATTTATGACAATATTACATAAAAAATACTAGTAAAATTGAGAAAAAAGCGAGGGTTGCTTGATTAATGAGAATTATAGCACGAAGCTATTGTTATACATTGGTTTTTTTAGTGATTTTCGAATTTTTTTGTTCGATATTCTTTGTAAGCGTGTGTTTGTAGTTTTTTTATACTATGTTCATATTTTACTATTTAGTGAATAGATACATTCGAAAATATGGTAGCAAAAACTTAGTTTTTCTTTGGTGGACGAGAATCGAACCCATGATCGGTGAATTCGATAGCTGACGTCACGGATGACGCTTGCCTGAGACCGCTCGACCAACGAACGCATTAAGAGAAGCTAACCTTCTCTTAGAAGTTTTATAAGATGTTTTCAACTTATAAATTTATATGTACGATTACTGGATAAGACATGCTTTATAAAACCAAAAAAAAAAAAAAAAATATAAGAGAAGCTAACCTTCTTATCCCAGTCAGTTTACCATCATCTAAAAAAACAAACTGATATTTATTATAAAAGGTTTAATTTAGATAAATCTGATATAACTTCATTACTGTTTTTCGAAAAGACACTTCAATAAAAAGACCACCAGAATATTTCATTTATATTTATTGATTAAGTTGTTATAAGGTATTTGTTACTTATGTGGTGAAAAAAGATAGATAGATAGATAGATAGATAATTATTTTTATGCCAAGGCATATAATGGCCAAATGGCAAATACAAAATTACATATTTGATAACATACAGTACAAATAATGGTGAACATTATTAACTTATTTTTATGTAAGGATTAAAACATTGCGTAAATCTAGATTTTGATCCAACTGAGATGCTAATTTAACAGAAAAAATAAAAAAAAATAAAAATAAAAATAACCTCATAGGTTACTCACATAAGAGATGAACTATGGACTACCATCATTATATCTTATAATGATTTACTTAATATATTAGCGTACGATAACTTAAATATCTAATTTAAACAAGTAGTCAAATAGTTTATTCTTAAATACTTCAAGACTAGTTGCATTTATTATATCATTTGGTAATTCTTCCCAGAGACGGATTGCAGTAATAACAAACGAAGTCTCATAATAAATTGTACAATAATTTGGCATTTTAAAGTTAACGTTGTTTTTCTTTACTGCCAATCTTTCTGATCTTCTTACATTCGTATCTTCAATGAACAATTCACGCAGATAACTGGGTTTACCAACAAGTAATAACTTATAAAAATAACAGCCTAAAAAATAGATACGACGACTTTTGATGCTAAGCCACCCTAGTTCACGCCTATAGGGTGTTATGCGTTCATCTCGTTTTAAATTATAAATGAATCGAATAGATGAATTTAAAGAACGTTGTAATTTTTTGTCATTTTCAAAGTTTGAGCTTGTTAATACTATAGAACAATAATCGATAAGAGGTAAGATGGTAGCTGACACTAATAATTTCTTAATATCAATCGTGTAAATGTTCTTTTTTAGTTTAAGACTATATAATGCTGAATTTATTTTACTAATTGTTTTTGATATATGAAGATTCCAAGACAGTGTGTTTGTAATATGAAGTCCCAGACACTTGGCCGACTCTGTAAAGGGAATCTTTATACCATTAACAATAATAGGTGGTAAAAAGTTTTGTTGAATACTTTTTAATTTTCCACTCGAACCTAAGAGCATAGCTTTTGTCTTATTTACATTGATTTCTAGACCATTATCTTTAGCCCAATTAGCAACTGCTTGAGCATCAGTAGTTATTTGTCTGATTGCATCGTGTAACTGGAAGTAATGGAAGTGTAAATAAATATACTTATCGTCTGCAAAGAGTCCATGTCTTGAATATATGAGTTGTTTTGCAACTGAGTTCATGACTAACAGAAACAAAATGGGTCCTAAGACTGAGCCTTGAGGTACTCCAGAAGTAGTTTCTATGAATTCAGTTGGTAAACCATCATTATTCAAGACTGCTTGACTTCTATTTGTTAAGTACGAAAAAAACCAGCTTACAGTTTCAACAGAAAAACCAAGTTCTATTAGGGTACTCAATATTACTCTCGGGTTTACATAATCAAATGCTTTTGTTAGATCAAAGAGAACTAATAATGTCAGTTTGCCGGAGTCCATGCTACTACTAATGTCCTTTATAAGTTTTAGTAAAGCTGATTGTGTGCCATGATGCTTACGAAAGCCTGATTGAAATTTATCTAAATACTCATTTTCTTCAAGATAATTCACTAGCTGATTTGCAACAATTCTCTCAAACACTTTACTTAAGTGGGATGTGTTTGCTATTGGGCGAGTATCCGATAATGTGCGTGGGGGAGTAATTTTATTTAAAGGGATAATAAATATTTTCTTCCACGCCGATGGGAAGATACCTGTTTCCAAAGATTGATTAAAAAGAGCGGTGAGAAATATAGATATTTGAGGGAAAAAATTTTTTAACCATCTAAGATCTAAACCATCAGGACTCTGACCTTTTGATTTTTACGGTAATGTGTAGTGCCTTTGTAACATCTACAATGTCTATTTTTGACCAGCTAAAGGTGGTTTGAACATTACTAGAGTATAAGGAAGGTAGCACATTTAGGTATCCAAGATCACAAGGTGGATGCTTTCGAACAATATTTGCAAAATATTCATTTAGTTCCACCGCATCAAAATGGTTCAAGGGAGTGGACGATGAATTTTTACAAGACCAAGATGCTTCAACTTGCTCCACACACTAGCATCACTTGGTAAATTTATCAGACAATTTTAAGGTAATTTTCTCGGGCATGGTTAAGCTCACGTTTTAACTCTTTTCTCCTAGCTTTGAAAAGTACGAACAGATTTGTATCATTTAATCTCCTTGCACGCTTATATAACGCATTTCGTTCCTTACATTTATTTTTTAACTCTTTAGTTAACCACGGATTTGGAGGTTTATTTACTTTGCGTGTTCTCAAGGGTGCAAATTCGTCTAGTGATGCTAAGGCATTATCTATAAAAATATTGAGTAGTTGATTTGGGTCATCATACTCTAACGAATCCATACCTATGTTTAGAGAGCGCATGAGTGAGTTTGCTAGATCATTATGATTTTTATCAGAGAAGGAACGAAACTTTACTTGTTTTTCCCAGCGCTTTGGTAAGTTAAGTAAATATTCGCAGACTAAATAATCATGACCATTCATAAATGGCTGATGTGATTTAAAATAAGCTCCCTGTTTAGATTTATTATCTAAGAGAATCACATCTAACCAAGTCTCATTGTTATTGGTATGATGTGTCGCTCCATATGGAACACAATGAAGTGATTGTTCTGATATATAAGTTTTTAGATGATTAGAAACGTAAGAAGAACTAAGCAAATCACAGTTTAAGTCCCCTGTAATCACAAAGTTCTTAAACCGGATTGCATATTTGTTAAAATTATCAAAGAATTCATGTAAAAGATTTCCAGCTGGTCGTCTATAAATGACAGATAGTAGTAGATGGACACCAGACGGTGAGATAATATCGAGTATGAGATATTCAGGTTGATTTAGATGGTCAGAAACAGAGACGTAAAGAACTTTTGCCTTCAAGGAGTTATGAACCAGACAAGCAACCCCCCCACCTTTCATAGGTCGTCCAGTATCTGGGTGAGTTAGTTTTCGATCTCTTCTAAAAATAATAAAATCTTTAAGGTTAAACACAGAGTTATCATAATTATCTTTAAGCCAAGTTTCAGTTAACGTAATAATGTCTGGTTTAATTTCAGCAACTAAACTTAAAAATTCTGCTATGTGACTATTTAAACTATTTATATTTAAACTCAATAACTTTAAGGATAATGGTTTTTGACTTTGAGGCTCAGTTAGATCAATATGACGCTAATCAAGATTATTAAGATCTGCTTCAGAGTAAATTTTGATTTTTTCTGAAGAATCATCTTTTTTTACAAAAATAAAACCGTCTCGCACCCATACATACTTATACTTTAATTCATTCATTTTGTTTTTTACAATTAGTAATAGTTTATAAGTTTCAGGATGTAGAAACTCATTGAGAAATATGTTACCCCTATAAGAATCACCGACAATAGTCGAGAAGACTTTTCTTATAGGTAAAATTTTTAGTTTACGTCTGGATTCTAAAATAGAATCACGGACTTGAGGTGACTTAAGTTTAAGTATATAAGAATGCGAGATTGGTTTATTACTATTATTATTTATATTAGCACTTCCATTACTACTGGTAGAATTTGATTTTTTATCTATTTTACGTATACTTAATATATCTTGTTTCAAATCAGTTATGCTTAGCACTTCTAAAACTTTATCAGCAATGTCTATAGGCGATAATTTCGTTGCCACTGGTTCTGGAACGCCGGATATGATTAATTCTGATGTTTGTTGAACGACGGTCGAGGGAGTCATCAATGTCTGCGACGTTATTGCCATGATTCTTTCCGATAAAACTTGTGAATTTGCTATAGTTTCATCTTCAAGCTTTTTAACTTTCGAATTCAGTTCTGATATTGTTTTTGAATTTCTAGTTAAATTCGATGTTAACCTGTCAACTTGGTCTTTAGTCTCAGATTGTTTACCATGTAAATCATCAAGGCGCTTATTTATACTATCAAACTTTGACGATAATTCATTGAACTTTTTGTGATATTAGGTATTTCAGAGAGCGACTGAGAATGAGTCGACAAGGTTTCCATCAAGAGTGTTAATTTTTCATCTGTTGATTTGTTAAACCAGCCATCCGGTAATTTATTTTGCGACTCGGAACTTGTTGCTCCAGAATTTTGTTCAAACATTGTAACTGTAGAGGTGGTCGGAGAATCAAACACTGAGTCACTCACAGGTGATAGTAAAAATGCTGGTGACGTAGGAGAGGATACACTTGGCCTTTGAGTTGTTTTTGAGACTAAAGTTGGAGAATTTGCTGATGATTTTGCTGATTTATAGCTTGAAGTTGAAGAGTTATTTGAATTCACAGATTTAAGAGTGGCAAGGCGATTATTTTTTATCTGTGAGTTTGAGTCCAACCGTTTTAATAAATATCCAAACTTATTTCTACAACAACATTCCGATGGTAGTTTGTTTTTGATGAAATCACGTAAACAACTTGGGTGAAATGATTTTCCACAAATATCACAGTTATACGGAGTTCTTACGCTGTTTTTACATTTGAAGCACTGATCGGAAAGTATTGACATAACACTGAGACAGTTTAAAACAAGGCACTCACTTCAGTAGAAAAGATTTGCTTGTTTATGTACCTATTGACATAATGACGATTTATATAGTTTGTTTACATTTACTATGAGGTTGATTTGACAGTTACACTGAGAAAAACAAATGTGACACGCACGATATTTGGTCACTAATACAATAATGTATAGCATGAACTTATACACAGAAACATTAACTGTTGACTATGGACAGCGATGCGCGTAGGCGATGCGCTGCGAGATAGTAATACTTAACCTCGTATCACTCACAACAGTTTTCAAAATACAAAAAATGCAGATATATTAATTATTCAATATTATAAAGTCTTGATTAATATCTCTAATTATAGAGTAAATTTTTATACACAAGATGATATTTAATGTATTTCAGTTACTTTCACTATTATAAGGATTTAAATAAAATTTCTAAGAGCAGTAAATTCTACGTGCTACTAGTACTACTATTTATACTATTTATACTATACTAAAAGAGTGTTATAAGAAAAAAAATTAACTTTTCCAAACTAAAATAAAACGCATTGACGGAAGTAGAAAATTCTTGCAGTATAATAAACCGCTCGCGCTAAGTCTGAAGAAGAGTTATCAATAAACTGTCATACATACGTACAATTCAAGCTAATATAAGCGTGTTGAGAAAATTATATCAGAGTTTTTTTCAAAGAAAATTAATTTTCCCACCGAAAGTTTTTGTTTTTCAATTTTATTCTATCTCTTAATTTTCACCATTAAAGAAAATATAAAGTTAAAATTTAGTTATAAATCCGATCTGTCTCTAAAATTCTCAAATATCTGGAAAGAATTTTTTTCTCAGGCTTTAGACGTATTCAGCCATCATTTCGTTATAAACCAGGGTATTTGCAACTTTTGTCCCAAAAGTTTTTTTATTTGGTCAGTAGTTTTGAAGTTATCGTAAAAAAAGTTTTAAAAATCATGAATTTTTTATCAAATTTGTTGGGACAGTTTAAACAAGGAAAAATTTTGTTCTCTGGCTTTAGACGCATTCAGCCATCATTTTGTTATAAACCAGGGTATTTGCAACTTCTTTTGTCCCAAAAATTACTTATTTAGTCAGTAGTTTTAGAGATATCCTAGAAAATGCTTGGAAAATGATGAATTTTTCATCAAATATGTTGAAACACTTTTAACTGGGAAAAATTTTTTTCTCTGGCTTTAGACGTGTTCAGCCATTATATTCTTCTGAAACAGGGCATTTAGAACTTCTTTTATCCTAAAAATTTTTTTATTTGGTCACTCGTTTTGGAGATATCATAGAAAATGCTCTGAAAATTATGAATTTTTCATCAATTATGTAAAAACACTTTTTACTGGGAAAATTTTTTTTCTCTGGCTTTAGACGTGTTCAGCCATTATATTCTTCTAAAACAGGGCATTTGAAACTTCTTTTGTCCTAAAAATTTTTTTATTTGGTCAGTCGTTTTGGAGATATCCTAGAAAATGCTCTGAAAATCATGAATTTTTCATCAAAAATGTTGAAACACTTTTAATTTGGAAAAATTTTTTTTCTCTGGCTTCAGACGTGTTTAGTCATTATATTTTCCTAAAACAGGGCATTTGGAACTTCTTTTGTCCCAAAAATTTTTTAATTTGGCCAGTAGTTTTGGAGATATCCTAGAAAATGCTCTGAAAATCATGAATTTTTCATCAAAAATGTTGAAACACTTTTAATTTGGAAAAATTTTTTTTCTCTGGCTTCAGACGTGTTTAGTCATTATATTTTCCTAAAACAGGGCATTTGGAACTTCTTTTGTCCCAAAAATTTTTTAATTTGGCCAGTAGTTTTGGAGATATCCCAGAAAATTCTCTGAAAATGATGAATTTTTCATCAAATATGTTGAAACACTTCTAACTAGGAAAAATTTTTTTCTCTGTCTTTAGACGAGTTCAGCCATTCTATTCTTCTAAAACAGGGCATTTAGAACTTCTTTTGTCCCAAAAATTTTTTTATTTGGTCAGTAGTTTTGGAGATATCCTAGAAAATTCTCTGAAAATGATGAATTTTTCATCAATTATGTAAAAACACTTTTAACAAGGAAAAATATTTTCTCAGGCCTTAGACGTATTCAGCCATCTTTTTGTTATAAACAGGGTATTTGCAACTTCTTTTGTTCCAAAAGTTTTTTTATTTGATCAGTAGTTTTGGACTTATCGTGAAAAAAGTTTTAAAAATCATGAATTTTTTATCAAATTTGTTGAAACAGTTTAAACTAGGAAAACTTTTGTTCTCTGGTTTTAGAAGCATTCAGCCATCATTTTTTTATAGAACAGGGTTTTTGCAACTTCTTTTGTCCCAAAAGTTTCTTTATTTGGTCACTAGTTTTGGAGTTATCGTAAAAAAAGTTTTAAAAATCATGAATTTTTTATCAAATTTGTTGAAACAGTTTAAACTAGGAAAAATTTTTTTTCTCCGGTTTTAGACGCATTTAGCCATCATTTCGTTATAAACCAGGGTATTTTCAACTTCTTTTATCCCAAAAGTTTTTTTATTTGGTTAGTAGTTTTGAAGTTATCCTAGCAAACGTTTTTAAAATCATGAATTTTTCGTCAAATTTGTTGGGACAGTTTAAAATAGGAAAAATTTTTTTCTCTGGCTTTAGACGCATTTAGCCATCATTTTGTTATAAACCAGGATATTTGCAACTTCTTTCATCTTAAAAGTTTTTTTATTTGGTCAGTAGTTTTGGAGTTATCCTAGAAAAAGTTTTTCAAATCATGGATTTTTCATATCATTTGTGGAAACGATTCGAACTTGAAAAAAATTTTTTTTATGGCTTCAGACGTATTTAGCTATTATATTATTATAAAACGACGCATTTGCAACTTTTTCTGTTCCCTTTAAATAATTAAATATTTCATTTTTGACCATAGCATATTATAAACTTGAAAGAAATTATATTATTATTATTATTCTCGATATAATTTCCAAACCTACTTGAAGAGCGTCTTTACGAAGCTTAAGTTTTTTCGTACAGTAATGTATCTTTAATTCATGCACACCAATTGCGCCTAGAAATTGTAATCCTATTTGCAAATAGGAAATGATTTTTTCGTATCATTTTTGAAAAAATTAATAGGAATGTTTGGTTTTTTATTTCATATTTTATACCTTTTTTAGAATAAAAACTTTTTAATTGTTAAAAATCGAATCGGTGTTATATTTTCGACAGCAAATCCGAATTTTATGGGATATTTGCTTTCGGGCATCTCAATCTGGATATTACTGAATTTCACGACCGATGTAGTTATATATATTAAACTTTCAGTACCGTTCCTAAAGTCATATCTATCCGGTTTCGAAGTATTTCTTGTAGTTATCCAATCTGATTCAAAACATATTTTGTATGATAAAACTTTTTTCTTATTTTAATTTTATAAAGTCAACTCGACTTCATTAATGTAATCTCATCTCATTTGCTTTGGTTTTTAATATTTCTTGATTTCATGAGCCAACAGACATCTATTTTAACCGGTAAACTGACTTTTTTGGAAGATGAAGAATTATTTAAAATATTTTTTCGGCCAAGTGGATCAGGAAGACTTCAGTCCGTCTTGGTTAGTAAAATAGTCAATTTTTGTATTAAAAAAATTTTTTTTTTGACTTTTCGTTCACTGGAATTTTTCACTAAAACAAAAAGTCAATTTTTCACAAAATAACAGAAAAGAATGATCCGGCATTACTTTCTGATTATTTGCTTTTCTGTACCGCACCGATATATATTAGCTTGCCATGACCGTAATATCGATATTACTGAGTTTGACGACTAATGGACTCATATATATATTAAGCTATGAGTACCGTTTCGAAATTAATATATGTCCATTTTCAAGGATCATTCTTCAGTCAACGCAGATTAATTATACTATCAATGAAAATGGACACTTGTTGGCTGAACAATTTGAAAAAAAATAAGTGAAAACTGTTTGGGTCAGTATTATTCAATGTTTAATGTTCAAAGTATATTTTTGTTGTCGGGATATATGTCAGCCAAAGATAGGTCCCTAAAGTCTACTATAAACAAATGTCACGAAAGTGGCTTCGGGGACGGTCTTCGAAGACAGTGTTAATTATGTTCAGTTTTGGAGACCGTCCTCGAGACGAAAAAATGTCCTCATAGTCCGACATGTATATACGAAATGGTCCCCGTTCACGGTATTAAATATATATATATATATATATATATATATATATATATATATATATATATATATATATATATGTATGACGTATGGGGCTTTTGGCGACATTTTCACTGCTAACATGGGACATTTGCCGACTTCTGGGGTCTTCGCCGACGGTCGGCAAAAGGTACGTAGTAGTTTCGGGGTATTTGCGGGCTGTCGGCGAACAATACGTATACGTATGTTCCGTTCGCCGACCTTTGGCGAAATGCACGTCTAATAGGGTTTTTGCCGACTTTCAAGAAAGCATAGTATTCAACGGTTTTCATTCTGGAAATTATTCTTTATAAAAACTCTTGACAAGTCTTTACAGCATAAAAAGTAAAAGAAGAAAAAAAATTTGGAAGACGGTTGACCCTGAAGGTCATCCCTGCAACTTCCCGCTTATTCCATACTTAGGCGCTTAAATTGCATTAATGATGTTTTTGAGCTCTCCGAGCTCAAAAATATGAGGGAAATTTAATAAAACACTATTTCTTAAATTTTCAAACAGCAATAACTTTTAATGAATAAAACGATTTTCACGCGGCTGGTGGCATTTGACGCAGTTTTTAGGCCCCATTAAAAATTTTTAAGTTGTGATTGATCAAATTAGGAATTTTGATGTAATTCCGAAAAAACATTTTTTTGTTTTTTTGAACAACGATAACTCACGAACAAATCAACTGATTTCAATCGGGCAAGCGGCGATTGACGTGGTTTTTGATGTTAAGAGCTTATTAATTTTTGGGATTGATCGGTAAGGCCGTTTAAAAGTTATTCCAAAAAAACCATATTTAAAAAAACTTTTTTTGTAGTATTTTTGAGATTTCTGGAAATCTACTGGTTCGAGGTGGTCCAAATTGTGTTCAAAATTTAAGTTTGGTCGAGCTCTTTCGAATGGCACCAACCGCTACGAAATAGGTCGAGCCATTCTAAAGTTATAAGAGGTTTATATACGGTCACACACACTCACACACACACACATACAGCCATACGGACATTATTGCGGAAACATTCGGGGAAGCTTTCTAGGACCTCAAAATGTTAACATCCTTTGAAAACTCGATTTTCGAAAAACGGGGTAAAACCAATAACTTCCCAACTTTTGAAAATTTTCAATTTTCTTAGCGGGAAGTTAAAAATTATATGTAATTAAATATACTTTTACATTAATATATTTGAAAAATCTCTCTATATAATCATAGGTGATATAGAAATAGATATAAGTATATAGAATTATCCATCATTATGTCCATAGAAATAACAAAAATTGGCGTGCGTGGGACCCGTACTGCGGACCTGACGCTTGAAAGACTAGTTCACTACCTGTTTAGCTACGAGACTTACTCGAAGATCAGAGTTTGTAATAATGAATACAAGTAATGCAAATCGTATACATGATCGTATACAAATCGTTTACATTATTGTAAAATATGAAGAAATAATAATATATGTATAAAATAACTTGAGAAGTTTCAATCAATAAAATTAATTATTATCCCTTAAAGAAATTAATAAAAAAGCAGCATAAGAACGTCCTCCTATAGATATTTTCTCCCTGAATACAGTGACTATTATTTCATCTGCAAAATACAATAGATTAAAAGATTATTAATCATTTGAGTAACAGACTCTTAGATAAAAAAGAGTATGTTCTATACCCGGGAAAAAATGATCAGGCCTGATCAGACATGAACAGGCATGAGTCTTCAGGCCTGATCATGCATGAAAAATGACCGGGCCTGATCATGCATGAGAATGCCTGGCAAGGCCTGATCATGCATGAGAATGCCTGATCAGGCCTGATCATGCATGAGAATTTATTTCAAAAAAAAAAAAAAAGTTGCACCTGTGGGGATTCGAACCGTAGATGCCGCGCTCTCCAGACTGTTACTTTACCTCTTGACCATATAACTTATCTTTACATTAGAGGTATCTTTCAAACTAGTTCAAGTAATTTTAATTTCATACATGACTTATCTTTACAGTTAAGGAAGTTAACTATGCCTAGTTTATTAATTATTAATAATTTATTATATATCAGAGTTATTTGTTTAAAACGGATATGTATTTTTTTTACTCCATTAACATGTGGCTCTATGCACAGTAATAAAAAAAAATTTCTTTAAGGTTTATTCCAGAATTATAATTTTGTTGTTTTCTTTTAATTAAAAATTTTTTTTTTTTATTCAAAACGTATAGGTAACTAAGAATTATCTGTATGTTCTACAATTCAGCAATCTTTCATACTACAGCAATGAACCAAGGCGTAGCTTAAGATAATAACAGACACCTTGAAAGGACTTATCGCCTATCGATATCAACTGATCTATTTTGGATATCAAAAACTTTATGCTTAAGCCGATATTTTAAATGAAAGTTGTACATTTAAAATTAATAAGGGGATAGAAATTGATGCGT
This sequence comes from Cotesia typhae, assembly GCF_013202065.1. NCBI lineage: Eukaryota > Metazoa > Arthropoda > Insecta > Hymenoptera > Braconidae > Cotesia > Cotesia typhae. The sequence continues at coordinate 186,992 of NW_027423754.1, forward strand.
CATACGGAACAAATTAATTTTAAAAATAGAAATAAAAGAAAAATCAGACATGAGCAGACATGAGCAGGCATGAACAGGTCTGATCAGGTCTAATTTCAGGCCTGATCAGGTCCAATTTCAGGCCTGATCATACATGAACAGGCCTGATCAGGTCCAATTTCAGGCCTGATCAGGTCCAATTTCAGGCCTGATCATACATGAACAGGCATGGTCAGGTCTGATCATTTTTTCCCGGGATGAACAGGCCTGAGGTATTTAACGCTTCAGATATGAACAGGCATGGACAGGTCTGATCAGGCATGGACAGGCCTGAGCGTATTTAACACTTCAGGCCTGATCAGGCATGGACAGGCCTGAGCGTATTTAACAATTCAGGCCTGATCAGACATGGACAGGTCTGATCAGGCATGAGCAGGCATGATCAGGCATGAACAGGCATGGGCGTATTTAAAACTTCAGACATGAACAGGCATGGACAGGTCTTATCAGGCATGGACAGGCCTGGTCAGGCCTGAGGTATTTAACACTTCAGACATGAACAGGCATGGACAGGTCTGATCAGGCATGATCATGTTTAATTTCAGGTCTGGTCATACATGAACAGGCCTGATCAGGTCTAATTTCAGGCCTGATCATACATGAACAGGCATGGTCAGGTCTGATCATTTTTTCCCGGGTAGTAATTACAAAATACCCACAGAAGTAAAAAATTATATACGATTATATATGATTTATAAATAATCATATATGATTTCCGCATAAGTATATATTATTATAAATAATTTTATAAAATCGTACATATTGTTTTTGTGATTTTTGTTCAATTCTATATAATCATATACAATTATATATAATTTGATGTATTCATATATAATTTAATATCTATTTTACATATTTTTATACCACATTATTGACTTCAAAGTTGTAACTCTAGTAATTTTGTTTTTCAAATTTATTTTTGTAGCTTACTATGTGATTGTTGAAATTTTATAATTTTAAGCGATGGAAAATATAAATTCGATGTTACTTTCCGCGGTTTCTTTGAGTTTTCATAACTTTTATTATTTAAATCCCTCGTGGTGTTTTGGCAATTGCTATTGTTGTTTATTTATATTGGGTGTATAGTAAAAATATCACAATATCCCAAGCTCTCATTAAAAACTATTGTCATTTTGGTAAATTTTATTCAAAAGAAGTCAAAAATTAAAAATTTTTAACTTAAATTCAACAAAATATTACCGAAAATTTTTGTGCGGCTTGGAATTCTTTGTGGAATCTCCAAATGTATTTCACTGCTTTCCTTATAACCTTAATTGCTTGATGTGTCTCACCAATTATAATGAAATCATGTTTTATCAATTGATTATTATTTTATCTAATTAATGCCCAATATACCAGTTTTCTATTTATAAAAATTTCACGATTAATATTTTTTCGTTTAATTTTAGATCATTGAAAGCCAAGTTTTTTTTACATTTATATGCTCATGTTTTTCAGACTTAATTGTGTCATCCAAAACCATTTTTGTCTATCTTTCAGTGCTGTTTTAAAAGATATTATATCCAATAATTTTGATCTATTCAAATCTGTAATGACGTATATAATCTTTAATTGATAATTTGAACTCGTTCCAAATTAACAACACAAATACATATTATGAATACAAAAACGAATAAAAAGTTAACCAATGTAAGCACTAGAGCAACTAGATTCGATAAAAAAAAATACAGATGTCACTCTATGATATGGTCAGGATGCTAATAAAAAAAAAAAATAAATAAAAATCAAAGAAGTCTGAAGTAGCAATGAGTCTGACAGTTTAAATTTAAAGTAAAAGAAAGTTTTCTGAAGTTTTAATTATGAAGTAAGTTTTCATTATGAAAACAACAAATTGAAATGAAATTGCTAATTGAAATTTCTGAACCAAAGAAAAATCATTTTAAATCATTAAATGAAATGATAGATAAATATAGATAGTTATAATTAGAATAAAATTAATATCTAAGCACTCATTGCCGTATCAAGAATTCTAATAATCAATCACATTGCTTATATGTGAATTATTTCATAAAATATCAGAAACTAAAACTGTCAAACACATTTTCATAATCAAAACATCGTTTAAAATCATAATAGACTGACAAATCGTTGTTACTAGAAAAATTAAATACTATTTTACCATTTAAAAGCTAAAATTAATCAACACCTCACGCGACAACCGGCTTTATGATGCATAATACTATTTTCTATACCAACACTTTGAGTAATTTTATCTTAATTTGTTTTCTATTACAAAGATTAATTTTTTATTTTTCAGTTCTTATTTGTCGTAAGTGGATACTCTTTTAATCGAATAACATTTGTATCTTTTACATTTTGTTACTAACATTGAAACGACTGAGTCTTTATAACAATTCAATAAACATATTCGTTTTGTTGAAAAATAATAAAGTAACATAGAATTGGTTAAATAATATTTGATACATGGTCAGAAAAAATTTTATAATACAACATTTTTATTGTAACTCACACAATACTCAAATAATTATAATAAAGAGTTAGTTAACTAACATTTCATAGAATAAAGTATTATAAATACATATGTATTATCTTATACATATAACATTATCTGCATGTCAATATTTATAGTTTTTATCGTTCTATCAAAACTGTTTAAGTAAAAATAATTCCAAACTATAAATCTTCTGAAAGATAATGAATCAGTTCAATTAAAAATTTTTTTTCAATAATAAAATCGGTACTGATAATATATTATATTATAATGTTACTCATCAAAGCATATATATTGTTTTATAATATTCACTTAACTGTTTTAAATAAAATGTACTTTCTTAGTATTTTGTAATTAAAAATAGAAATAATTATTAAAAAAATATTTTTAATTTAAAATAAACTTATAAAATAAAAGCGGATTCTTACTCATATGATCCTTAATGCAACGAACGCTTAGTTAAACAATTAGTGGGAATTGTTTTTGCTTCGTTAAAAAAATTAAATTTTATTTAAAATTTTTTTTCTCAACATAGTCACTTTGTGTTTAATTTTTCGATTTTCAACAACTTTTATACTTTTGTCATTATTCAACGTCTTAACATTTTTTTCTTAAATTGACTATGAATCCAACTCTTAATCCAATCCCTGCGACGATTTTTTAAGCATGGGTATTTAGCTAGTAATTCATCAATTTTTTCGAATGATGGTAATGTCTGATTGATAAAATGATCCTTAAACTCAGTCATGATAGCTCGTTTCTCTTCGCTACTATAAGGTTTCTTCCTCGAAAAACCTATTAAAAAATAAAAGTGTAATCATTTAAATTTCTTAAGTGATAAAATAGTTATGTATGATAACGATAAAACTTTATCAAGCGTTGTTTTAAATGAAGTAACATAACTCACCGATACTGGAAACCATAGCTACGACCGGCTTATCTTTAGGAGTATTTTGTTCACAAAACTGTCCGTTATCAGTTAATACCGATGAATAATTTGCACTCGAAGTACAAGGTACAACATTATCAAAAGTTACCTCCGTTCCACTGGGAATTTGTGTTGAGTTACTCGAGAAATTACTGTCATATATTTCGTTAGTTTCACTAGGAATATTGGACATATTATCATTACCAGTACTATGTGATAAGCTGTCATATTCTACGTATTCGGATTCATCATTTATGTTAATATCTTCTTCTTCATCATTTTTGTCATCCACAGTCCCGTGGACAGCATGAAGCAATTTAGTCACTTGGACTATTGTTTTGGACTTGATTGGCTTTCGGTAATAGTCTTTATGAATTTTCTCCGAGTGTCCCATGTGCTTGGTTAAATCTGACAGAGCATTGTCTGAGAGTTCAAATTCAACACATTTTGTGGCAACATGTTTCCTTAATTGGGTTCCACGGAGTAATTCCGGTTTCTCGGCACCACAAGCAACTGATAGATTACGCATCACAGTACATAAATTTATAACCCGGATTCGACTAGTCCCTCCGTTCGGTAAACCAAACACAAAATCATTATCCGAAGGAACGTCAGCTAATGCTCGATATGAAATTAAAAGTCTTAACTCATCAATAATGTCGTTACTTGCGATTACTGCAACATCTTTGTTCAATTTTCCACGTATTTCAATTCTGTAATAATTTCGAGCAATTTTCTTTCCTTCATCATCAAGAGCATTATACTCTTCCTTATCTGCATGTTTATCAATGCTTTGTAAGCGATCGATGTCAGACACGGTAATATTCTGCACATCACCTACTCGGCGACGATTAAATACTAATAAGTAAGCTGCTACTAATTTTGAAGCGGCCAGCCACGACTGATAATCAAAGGTTTCTTTTAAATTTGTAAAATGAATTTTTTTTACAGTTTTTATATAGATAATAAGTTTTTGAATATCTTCGCTCATAGGTAAGATGACAACTTTATGTCTTTTTAGTTGAGCTTGAGATTCATTGGCAACTTTATTTACTGCGATACTCATTTCTGAATTATACACTTTTAAAAAGTTAGCAACTTGTTTTTGAAGTTGGTCTTCCTCTCGTACAACATATTCGGTCTCTAGCATAACTGCTATTTGCCGAATGTATGTCACAACATTCAAAGCTACAGCTGGGACCTCACAAGTGTTTTTAAGATAGTTAATCCGGGCTATTTGTCCAATCGCATTTATAACGGTTTGGATGCATTTAGGATGAAATAAATCGGCTAATTGTGTAATAGTGGAATTTATCTGCTTAGCAGCAAATAATAATCTTCCAATAATCTTAATCGGGCTCTTATCATGTTGTGCTGGTAATGTGCTGTATATTTAATACATAATTTATTTCCATATAGAATAATGAGCCAGTCGTAGCGAATTAAACGCACAATTTCATCTTCTTGTAACACTGGAAATACAACAAGCCTCAAAATATCATTTGCAGTAGAGAGCATTCGAGCTTCAATAGTCTTCCCCATTACGTAGTATACTCGCTGGCCTTTCAAATTCTTACTTTCACCTTGTTTTTTTCTACATTGGCTTATATGTTTGCGTGCATTCGCCTTAGTATATGTTCCTAAGCAATATGAACAAGTAGTATAGTCGGTAGCTTTTTTGGAATTTTAGGACGACGACTCACTATTAATTCACCTTTATTGTAAAGTTCATTGCAATTGTGAGAAAACGCACCATTATTTCTGAAAACCGTCAAAATTTCTTTTCGTTCAGCTGAACCTAAAAAAAAATTTATTCATTAATTAAACGAGCAAATACTTATTGGAATAATTATATTTTATACTAGAATAACTACTTAAATATATTATCTGAAAGTATATCAAGACATATAAGTGACACTTCAATAAAAAATATAGTCAATTAATTTTGAAAAATAATCTAAACTCGCAGCTACGATTTAAACTTATTCATAAGAAATATTACGTTAATCTTTTCTAATCATTATTGATAACTATTACTTAGAGATAAAAAGTTTTTTTTGCTGTTAAATACCGTTCTAAAAAAATTTGTAAAAAATATGATGCTTTAAAAGTCGACTCATTTATGATTTAAAAAAATTTTCACCTTTCGAAGTGTTATTAAGCTTTTTCACGTCTTCAATATTGCCATGAACATTTCTTATATGCCGTGGCAATTGACCAACGAGAATTTTGTGACAAAATGGACACGCATACTTTTTTTTCCATCGCGGAACATTGGATTGTTGAACAATTAACTCGGAATTATCAATAGATCCTTTCTGAGTATTTAAACTAATTTCTTTGGAGATAGCCAAATCCAGACCAGGATCATTATTTTCTTCTTCATTTTCGTGAGAAAGCTGATCCTGTAAAAGTTCAGAATGAGCGTTATCTGATTCAGCCGGTAAAGTTAAAGATTTTTCCAAGTTATCAACAGAATCTAGCCCGCTCAAACTTGCAACTGTCATGTCCGATAAATTCATCTCATTGATGTATGATGGATCATCGTTGTAAGTCTCATCGTGAGTTTGAGTTGAACCAGAATCATTCAATAAATCATTAGTTTCTCTCATTGTACGGTTACGCAAAATTACAGGTGATAATTGAGGTGAATCTTCAAGAATATTATCATCATCTCTTACTTCATCAACAGTTCTACCATCTAGTTGGTAAGACAAAATTGTATTTAATTGTTCAGAGATCTGTAAAAATTTTTCGATATTAAAAATTAACTTAATTTTTATTACTTAAATCAATTATTTTTCCAAAAAAAAAAAAAACAATATAAATATAGTATTCAGTTATCACTTGTGAAAATTAATTAATAAATATAAGAAATCTTATATAATGATTAATATACGATTATCTTGGAGTGATCACAATTATTGTACATTAATGTTGGACTCGTATGACACCATAATTATAGAAAGAAAAATGTACCTTATACTCCGAAGAATACTTCAGCATATCTTGTTCTGAGTCGTACAAGGTTTGAATATCAACCATATCAATAGGTAAGAGGGCAATATCTATTAAATTATCTTCGTTTGATATATCGGACGTCATTTTAGCTGTATTCTTTTCTTCTTTATTGAAATCTTGGTTGATTTGTCTTACACAAATATCCTGAAAGCAAAATGCATAAAAAAATTTTTAAAGTAGAAATTGGATTCAGTCAAGATCAAGTGTAATGAATTCAAAATGTATACTCTATTCCCTAAATGTTCTCCAAGCAGTTCAGTCAATACCTGACTATTGTCTTTTTCTCCAATAACAGATAACTGATTCATTAATTTGCTCTGCGCACTTTCTATATTCTTATCAAATTTTATCTAAAATTTACAAACATAAATTAGCAAGAAAACTTCTGATTGTAAAATTAGCTAATTCAGACCATAAGTTGTATTTTAACATACTTTATTATTATTTGATATTTCTTCCATCGTACATATCTTACGTTTAATTTGTTGCTCACCATTCCATTGGTAAATAGCATCTCTACATAATTTTTCTGAAACCAAAAACATATAGCATTCAATATTTGTAGCAATAGGATGCAGTAAATTGTATATATTATAATTATAAAATTTTTACCTCAGTGTCGAATGTTTTACCAGGCAGTTTGGTAAACAAATCATCTTGTCCTTTGATTTCCTCATTGCAGTACTGATCCAACGATTTACAAGATATATCTTCTATATCTTGATTCAAATCAATCTGGAAGTTATGATAAAAAACTTACAATTTATAATTTTTGATTAGGCTCGAATATCAATTAATATGCATTTAAAAATTTTCTTATTTACTTGATCATTATCAATTGTTTCCGACAAGTTAATTTGCTCAATGACGATTTGATCTTTATCATTATTATCATAATGCATACTTTGATATGACTTTTCTTTAGAATGCTCAGTTGCTTTGCTGATGTGACAATCATATGTAGTTTCACCTTGATCAATAATTAAACCATCAAACTTTTTCTGGAAAAAAATATTATTTACATTGTTATTAATCATCACAAATGAACGCGAACTTCTAGGCCCTAATCATCATAAATGGTATATGAACCAAGAAATAAACTTATAACGTATATAAATCTAGTTAAATGTTAAAAAATGAATATTAGCTATAAAATTATTTTGAAAATTATATACACAGCATTTTCAATATTAGAAAAGTCTTAAATTAGATATCGATTAAGTTGTTTACTTTGATTATAGATGTTGTATCAGGTGGATCAGTGGTAATGTTATCTTTATTGTTTTGTTGCCCATTGCACGCTGTTAAAGATATATCCTCACTATTTTGATACTAATTCAGACGATAAGAAATATAAATGAGACTTCCAATTGGATTTGTGAATAATTTAGATCTGATTATTATTTTGATATACCTGTACCTTATCTAGAAGCTCTAGTGTGTTAATTTTTCGACATATGACGTAGTCATGATCATGATTTATTCTGAAATCATGATTGTTGAAATGTTGAAATTGTTGAAATGTTGAATCATTGCTTCGTTTGTTAAGTTCAAAGTTAAAAACATCATCAAAAGTTTTCTAAAAATTAAAAAAATGTATAAATGAGGATCTATTTATTTTTATTGTTCATTTTGCTGAGATTTATTAGCTTAAAGTCTGAAATATAGTTTGACTAAAGACTTAAAGCATTACAAGAATGCTGATCTGGTCGTTGAAGAAGTAACGTAAGAGAATTTTGTCACCGCATGAAAAAGAAAATAAATTCATATGAATAAACTATAAAAATTGTACCTTAGTTTCCATAAGATCGGGTTAATTATTTGACAACTTATCATGGCTGAAATTAAATATTTGTTCGCACATTCCATCAGTAACCTTATTATTATTTTTATGCCATTCAACCTGAAAATTAAAAACAAAAATTATTTATCATTAAGATGTGTAATTATTTATAGATTTAAAATATACTTGTTAATTTTATAACATACCTGATGCTCTGTCAGGCTGTTAGAGGCGAGGTCATCTCTCATCAGAGTTTTTTTATCATTATCTTGTTCAGATTCATAGAATTTTGATTTTTTTAATCCTTTGTTAGACAGTAGATAGTGATCTAGATTTCTCTTTAGGGTAGGAAATTTAATCCGAGTCAGTTTTACGTACGGTAATCTGCTATTCAATCTACTAGTGATATTATCAAAATCACATTGATGATCTATAACAAAAATAATTGTAATGAATTAGCAACAGAAATTTCATATAAAACTTTTTTAATTTCCAACTGAGACTGTCAACTACAGTCAATTAAAAATATCATGTACTGTAATTAATTAATTAAGCATTAAATAAATCAAATCATTTTATGCTAATAAAATATTTATTGAATAATTTTGAAAATAATTACCTTCACTGATAGGATGTAAGACTTCGCTTTCTTCATGTGTTAATTTTCCTTGATCAACATGTTGATCAGGACATTCATCAATTTGTAATTTGATTATTTTATTAAAATCACCTTTCAAGTCAAAATTGTGTAGGTCAATTTTTTTAGTGGGGAATTTTATCCGAACTAATTTAACTTGAGGTAAACCTTTGTTCAGTCGATTCTTCACATCGATAAGAGAATCATAATGACCTGAAAAAAATATTATTTTTAAAACAAAATTGGTTCAATTAGATATATGAAAATAGACCAATGAGGAGCGCGGTTTAGCGGCAGAACGGTAGGCGCAAGAGCGAGCGAGTGGAAGCGCGACAGGCAATGAGTGCGCGCTCGCTTGCACACGTGTGATATCATTGCTCAGTTATAGCGGGATGCCCGCATGCAATAATAATGATCAATGATACTCCTGTAAATAAAAAAAAATTAATATTAGAAAAATCATCCCATAGACAGCCCCCATAAAATAAAAAATGTGCGATTTTTTTGATAATTAAAACTCAAATTTTCGGTGTCACCGAAAAATGAAAAAAAAAGCCAACAGTCATATTCAATGATACCCCTGTAATTAAAAAAAAAGAAAAAGTTATAAAAGTACCCCATACACTCTGAGATACAGCCCCATAAAGCCAAAAAATTTGCGATTATTTAATGATGAAATTCAAATGATCAGTGTGCACTTGAAGTTAAAAAAAAAGCAATAAAAATAATCAGTGACACTACTGTAGACCAAAAAAATTGAAAAAAAATAAAAAAACTACCCCATAGACAGGGAGATACAGCCCCGTAAAGCCGAAAATTCGCGATTATTTAATAATGAAATTCAAATGATCAGAGTGCACTTGAAGTGAAAAAAAAAGCAATAAAAATAATCAGTGACACTACAGTAGGTGAAGAAAATTTTTAAAAAATAAAAAACTACCCCATAGACAGGGAGATACAGTCCCATAAAGCCAAAAAATTGTGCGATATTTCAATAATTAAAATAGAAATTTTCGACGACTACTCAAAAATTTCAAATAAAAATCTAGGACTAATAGTTAACTATACCCATAACAATCAGAAAAAAAATTAAAAAATTACAAAAACCACCCCATAGACACTAAGATACAGCCTAATAAAGCCGAGTATTTCGGGATTATTTAACATAAAAAATTAAAATATTCACAGTGCATTCGAAATAGAAAAAAAATACCAATCAAAATTATCAGTGGTACTTTTTGACCATCAGACAAATTTAAAAAATTGTAAAAACACCCCATAGATACCGAAATATGACTTGATAACGCACAAAAATCGGGATTGCTTAGAAATTAAAATTCAAATTATTGGTACCCATTGAAAATCAACAAAAGAAACCTTATGTACTTATCGATTAAACTCCTGTGTATCGAAAAAAATTATTATTTAAAAAACCACCCCGCAAACTCCGAATTATGATCCCATTAAGCTGAAAATTTCTGATTTTTTTAGTAATTAAAATGCTACTTCTCGGTGTCCGTTGAAAATAAATGAAAAGTATGAAAACTCATTTTCAGATATACTCTTGTAAGCAAAAAAAAATAAGATTTGGAAAAAACACCCCATTAACGGCGAGATAGGACCCCATAAATCCGCTAATTTGTGATTTGTTAGTAATTGAAATTGAAATTCTTGGTGTCCATTTAACAACAACAAGAGAAACCTATTGTACTTTTAAATTACACCCTTAAAAACATAAAAAAACTTAACTCTTGAAAATCCACAGCATAGACACTAACAAACATCCAAATAAAGCCAACAATTCGCGATTTTTCAATAATTAAAATTCAAATTTTCATATGACACCGAAAATTTCGATATCAATCCACAAAAAAATCGATAAATCGCGGCTTTATGGAGGCGTATCTTAGGGGTCTATGGGGGTGAATTCTTGAATTTTGATATTTTCATTTATTAAAAAGAGTAAATTGGAAAGTGGAATGAGTTTATGCTCTTTATTTTAAGTGGACACCGAGAATTTCAATTTAAGTCAATTAAAAATCGACAAATAGCAACTGTATGGGGATGTATCTCGGTGTCTGTGGGGTGGATTCTAAAATTTTGATTTATTATTTTATAACAGAGATAACATTAAAAAAGTACAATAATTTTCTTTTACTTATTTTGAGTAGACACCGAGAATTTCAATTTAAATCAATAAAAAAATCGAACAATTGTGGCATTGTGGGGTTGCCTCTCGGTGTTTATGGGGTGGATTCCAAAATTTTGATTTTTTTAATTCATAAAAAAGGTTAAACTGGAAAGAAAGATAATTTTCTTTGAGTTATTCCGAGTTGACACCGAGAATTTCAACTTAACTTCACAAATAATGGAGAAATCGCAGCTTTATGGGGGGTGTATCTCAGTGTCTATGAGGTGGATTCTTAAATTTTGATTTTTCAATTCTTTACAAAGGTTACATTGGAAAGTACGATAATTTTTTTTAAGTTATTTTCAGTGGACACCGAGAATTTCCATTTAAATCAATGGAAAATCGAAAAATCGCGGCTTTATAGGGTTGTCTCCTGATGTTTATAGGGTGGATTCCGAAATTTTCTTTTTTTAATTCATGACGAAGATTGAACTGGAAAGTGGGATAGTTTTCTTTGGCTTATTTTCAGTGGATACCGAAAATTTCAAATTAAATAAATGAAAAATTGACAAATCGCGGCTTTATGGGGGCGTATCTCAGTGTCTATGGGGTGGACTCCATAATTTTGATATTTTTATGTATGACTGACGTTAAATTGAATAGAAGGCTTATTTTCTTTTTGTTATTTTCAGTGGACACCGAGAATTTCATTGAAAGTAAATTAAACATCGACTTATCGCCAGTTTATGGGGGTGTATCTCGGTGTTTATAGGGTGGATTCCATAATTTTGATATGTTTGTGTATGACCGAGGTTACATTAGATAGGAAGATTATTGTAATTCTGTTATTTTAAGTGGACACCGAGAATTTCAATTTACGTCAAATAAAAATCGACAAATCGCGAGTGTATGGTGTTTTTTTCAAATCTTATTTTTTTTTGCTTACAAGAGTATATCTGAAAATAAGTTTTCATACTGTTCATTTATTTTCAACGGACACCGAGAAGTAGCATTTTAATTACTAAAAAAATCAGAAATTTTCAGCTTAATGGGATCATAATTCGGAGTTTGCGGGGTGGTTTTTTAAATAATAATTTTTTTCGATACACAGGAGTTTAATCGATAAGTACAAAAGGTTTCTTTTGTTGACTTTCAATGGGCACCAATAATTTGAATTTTAATTTCTAAGCAATCCCGATTTTTGTGCGTTATCAAGTCATATTTCGGTATCTATGGGGGTGTTTTTACAATTTTTTAAATTTGTCTGATGGTCAAAAGTACCACTGATAATTTTGATTGGTATTTTTTTCTATTTCGAATGCACTGTGAATATTTTAATTTTTTATGTTAAATAATCCCGAAATACTCGGCTTTATTAGGCTGTATCTTAGTGTCTATGGGGGTGGTTTTTGTATTTTTTAATTTTTTTTCTGATTGTTATGGGTATAGTTAACTATTAGTCCTAGATTTTTATTTGAAATTTTGAGTAGTCGTCGAAAATTTCTATTTTAATTATTGAACGATCGCACAATTTTTGGCTTTATGGGACTGTATCTCCCTGTCTATGGGGTAGTTTTTTATTTTTTAAAAATTTTCTTCACCTACTGTAGTGTCACTGATTATTTTTTATTGCTTTTTTTTTCACTTCAAGTGCACTCTGATCATTTGAATTTCATTATTAAATAATCGCGAATTTTCGGCTTTACAGGGGCTGTATCTCCCTGTCTATGGGGTAGTTTTTTATTTTTTTTCAATTTTTTTTGGTCTACAGTAGTGTCACTGATTATTTTTTATTGCTTTTTTTTTAACTTCAAGTGCACACTGATCATTTGAATTTCATCATTAAATAATCGCAAGTTTTTGGCTTTATGGGGCTGTATCTCAGAGTGTATGGGGTACTTTTATAACTTTTCTTTTTTTTTAATTACAGGGGTATCATTGAATATGACTGTTGGCTTTTTTTTTCATTTTTCGGTGACACCGAAAATTTGAGTTTTAATTATCAAAAAAATCGCACATTTTTTATTTTATGGGGCTGTCTATGGGATGATTTTTTCTAATATTAATTTTTTTTTATTTACAGGAGTATCATTGATCATTATAATTGCATGCGGGCATCCCGCTATAACTGCGCAATGATATCACACGTGTGCAAGCGAGCGCGCACTCATTGCCTGTCGCGCTTCCACTCGCTCGCTCTTGCGCCTACCGTTCTGCCGCTAAACCGCGCTCCTCATTGGTCTATTTTCATAAATTTATAGTAATTTTTCTATGGGTCTGATCGAAAAATGGTAAAGGACTTTTCTATTCAGAATCCAATTTTCTACTACACCCTGTCCGGTGGCTCACGACTTCTGAGACACCCTGTATATCTAATTAAAACCGGTTAAATGGTTTATTTGAATTGTTTTATATTATTATAGTAGAATTGTTCATAATCTGATAGAGTAAATACTTACTGTTAATCGCAAGTAACAAACATTTTTTCGAAAGTTTTTCATTGTTTTTTTTCACAAAGTATTTGTTTAAATGTAAATTTAGTATTAGTTTAGGCATTTTGACGATAGAATAATTTTATTAATAACATAATAAAATTTATGCAATAATGGACTCACAATGATAGCAGAGAAAATGGCTTGTGCTTAGAACAAAAGACTATTAATAAAGGCTGTTTCACAAGTCTCGGACTTAACCACAAGTCCGTTGAATAAGTAGGAAATTTTTTTATCACTATTCAAAAATTTTTTGAATTTAATCACAAGAAAGTCAACTGGGTTCATTTTTATTGATAACAAGGTCGAAAAAAATGTCATTTTTATCAATTATATCATTATTTTTATAATTATCATTATTTTATTTTTTTATATATTATTAATTGTTACAATTACATTATTACATGCGAAATAAATTAATTTATGAAACTCTATTTTATTTTTTTCATAATAAGTAATTAAAAAAACTTATAGTTTGTTA
>NW_027423755.1:0-10381 GCF_013202065.1 Cotesia typhae
CCCGTCTGATTTGCGACCGGGAAATTATAAACTGTCTGCTTTGCGATTGGAAAAATTCCAACTCGTCCGCTATGCAATTAAATAAATAAAAATAATTACACACATAATTATAGTACTAGTTTTATCGATTTCTTATATTCTAAATTATTATTTTAGTTGTTTATTCAAGTTTTATAAACAGCTTGTCATTTGTATTGTTACAAATAGAAATTTTGAAACAGCTTGTTATTCGTATAGTTTTAAATAAATAAAATTATTTTTTTATTCGTTTTATTTTCTTATTGAGGATCCTTTTTAAATATTCCTAACTTTATTTGATTTGATACTTCAGTATACTATTTCAGATAAAAATGATACTTCTTAATGAATCCGATTTCGCTATCATTAACAAAAATCATTTATTACAAGATCAACATATTGATTACTTCGCTTTTCTTTTACATAGACAATTCGGTTATGCTTATCGTGAAGCATGGCATGTCCAACATCCAGAATTAATTGAAAAACTGGATAGTAATAAACTACATATTCAGATATTGCACAGCCGTGATACAGAGTATGGTTATAACGAAAATGAAAAATATACTACTGATCATTGGGTTTGTAGCTACTATGATACAGAAAAAATTTACATTTTTGATTCAGTGAACAAGAAAAAGCTTCACAAAAAGCATCGAATTGTTTTAGAAAGATTATATCCTGATTTTGAATTTAATGACGATACAATTCAGTTTCCGGATGCACAAAGACAACCAAATCATTACGATTGTGGGGTTTATGCGATAGCATGCGCAACTTCACTGGCTCTAAGAGAGTGGCCAGTAGAGTCTTTATTTCTTTTTGATCATAATCAAATGCGTCATCATTTAATGAAGATATTTCAAAGTAATTCCATAACTGGGTTTCCAAAAATGTACAAAGAAAAGAATTCAAGTGAACCTATTTTCAGGGTTATGGAAGATAAAAATATAAAGATCACTAAGAATAGAAACGCATTTCCAATTTTGAATATTGAGACGAAAGCCGCTCCCAAAATAAAGCAAGAGCCAAAGAATTTTATCGATACAGAAAATAATAAATTATCAAATACGATACTAAAACGAAAAATCGACACAATGTCAAATGATAACAAATTTTCAACCGCCAATATTAAAAAAAAGGCTATGATTCCACGTAATATAGAAATGAAAAGTAGTACAATCACAGAAAAAAAAAGATTTAGCAACTAGTTTACGACGAAGAAAAGTTAAAACTACGTTAAATAAAGAATTACCCCCAAAAAAACGAAAAATTACTAGCAATAAGTGTCTTTTACCACTGCTAAATGACGAGTATCTAAATATGGTTACACACGGAGATCAACTGCAGGATGAACATATGTATCAATTTAAATTAATTCTAGCTAATTGCTCGAATTACTATGACCATCGTGACACATTGTATTTAGCAGGACCAGAAAATATTGAACCTGTGCCACCATTAAAAAACCATATTCAGATATTATACAGTACTGATAAACACTGGATATGCTCATATTATAATACTAGAAAAATATATATTTATGATTCTTTGAATAAATTTACATTAAATGAAGATCAAACCTTATTTTTGAGACATTTGTAACCTCACTTCGATATCAATGAAAAATCATTAATTTTCTTGAGAGTTCAACATCAACGTAATAACACTGATTGTGGGGTATTTGCCATTGCGTTTGCAATATCTTTATTATATAATCAAAAACCTGAAGGCATTGTCTACGAACAGAGTCTCATGCGATCTCATTTGGCAAAAATATTTCAGAGAAACGAAATTAGTCACTTTCCGACTACTGATCGCAATATTACCTTAAATTTACCATCTTTAAAAGAATTAACAAAAAATAAATATCTGAATTACAATAATCGAGTTAGTCACGCAAATAAATTATTGCATATCAACAAGAAGAATGATACAGAATCTCATCAAAAAGAATTATTGATAAAGCAGTCTGAAACAATAATCAATTTACCATCACTGCCTAATGATAATTTTTCAGAAAACTCTACAGCATTGTCTGAAGAGATAATTAATATCAAAGATGGTGGTATTGTCGAAAATTTATTACCTAAACAAAACTCTAAGATTAATGAAAAGAATCATTCAAATTCGGACTCGAAATCTATTGATAGCGAAAAATTGAAAAACCAACTGATAAGAAAATTCAAAAACAAAAATATCAATAGCTAAAAAAATTGTGGCTAAGTATTGTCGTGAAAATTCAAGAAAAAATTTTATTAAAATAAAATCTTCTGAATATTATATTAATAAATTAGCTACAGTTATTGATGGGAAAAATCTTGTGGAGAAACATTTAGAAGCGCAAAGAATCATTAAATGGTGTATGTGTCAAAGAAAAATGCATATGCAATTATTAACGGCTACTTTGCATTGTTTGAAGAAAAAAGCCGAATTCCATCTTTCACACGTACTCGTTGATTCTTTAGTAATTACCATCGATGAATATAAGGTTATGTGTGGTCCATCTATCCATTACTCAACCACAGAACCTTATTTTTACGAAACGTCTTATTCATTTGCAACAATTGAGGATCAAGTTATTGCTATTAATAAATTAGGTCAATCCACAAATATATTACCTTTATTAAATGATAAACATGCAAAGAAAAAGTGGCTTTGTAATAATTACTGTCGAGTAACTGAAGAGACAGAAATATATATACGATACAAAAACTTTCTTGAAAAATTAAAAACACGTAATTTGAATAATTTTCAAGGATTTTTGGATCAACTATTTATTTATCATTCAGTTGATAAATCAAGTAAGCCAACCTTTTGGAATGGAAAGGATGAAAGTGTCGGCGCGTTTGGCATTCGACTTCGATCGTCACTAAAGGCCCGCTGGAGATCTTTAACGGTTGACGAAATTATTAATGCGGTTGTGCTTGCACGGTTGACTCATATTGACAATCAAGTGGAACGCGTGGCACTAACTAAGAACATCAAAACGGAAGCTGAATTTTTGAATGAAATGCGAGGTTTTTCTTACACCCGGAAGAGATCAGCACTAGGTCCAGATAACTCGTCTACATCGGATTCGAAACGCTTTAAATCAGCGACATCTGTGAAGTGCCATTTCTGTGGGGATATGGGCCACAAGAAGTTTGAGTGCCCCAAACTTAAGAAGAAACAAGCGGAGCAAAGCGGTCATCATCATAGCGCCAGAGGATCATCCTTTACACCGCGTACTGTTACGTGTTTCAAATGTGGATCAGCTGGTCATATTGCACCAAACTGTACAGCTCCAGGTGGCGGCCATAGCGGTCCAGGAAACAACAAGGACAACGGTAAAGTTGAACGTAGAGCAAATTCTACAAGACGTGTTCGTAAAATTTCCAATTCAACTATCGTAAAAATGAACAGTCGGTAATGTAAAATTTCTTCGAGTATTAAAATTAAAATTTTCAGGGCTTTTCTTTTTTAGAATGAAAATTTAGGCTTCCCAGGTCTTCATCCATACGCGAATCCAAAGGACTTTCACGTGGTAGACCTCAAGTGGCGACCACTGAGCGAGTTTGAGCAATCAAAACCATTACAAATTTATATATATACATCAATGTCAACATTACTTACCCTGTCAACAGAGGCGTTGTGAACGATTTCAGATAATGTAAACGTCTGGTCCGCAGTTGTTTCTGAGCTCGTCTAAATTAACAAAAAAAAAAAAAAAAGTTAGAAAAGTTAAAGTGTGATCAAGTGGTAGATGAAAAAATGGGTAAAATTAATAATGAAACGAATGTTAGTAAGAAAAAAAACACAAAATCGAAAGGAATGAAAAATGCGAGGTGCAATTATAATAAAGAAGATTTAAAATTGGCTGTTGCTGAGGCTTCAGGTGGCATGAAAGTTGCTGAACTTGCTAGAAAGTGCTCTTCGAGCTCAAAAATCTACTGAGAGTTTGATAAAACACGATTTTTTTAATTTTCAAACTGCTATAACTTTTGAATGAATCAACCGATTTTCAACCGGTTGGCGGCGATCGACGTAGTTTTTTAAACCGAATAAAAAATGTAAAACAGAAAAATTTATTAGATTAAAAATTTCGGAGTTATTACAAAAAATCACTTTTTTGAAAATTTTTCGTTAACGATATCTCACGAACGCATCAACCGATTTCGACGCACTTGGTCGCGATCGATGCGGGTCTTTGAGCTTAAGAGTTAATTGGTTTTTGGAATCGATCGGTCAAGCTGTTTGAAAGTTATTCCAAAAAAACCACATTTGAAAAATTTTTTTTCTTAGTTTTTTTGAATTTTCTCGAAATCTATTGGTCCGAATCGGTTCCAACTAACAGGAAATCTAAGTTTAGTGGAGCCCTTTCAAATGAGACCAACCGCGATCAAATCAACAATTGCAATTGTTGTTCAAATAGACAGTGGCCTTCGGATTAGTTCATTGAAAAATAATTGTAACTTCGGCTCAATAATGTACTGTGACACGTGTATTGGGAATGGCATTTCCTAGTGATCGGATCATAAACTCTACGCTTGGCTCGCGGTAGCGTCTCCACCCGAGTCTTTTTTTCTCTACAACAATAACCTAATATTTTGTAATATTGTGTGTCTGCTCGAATGATTATACGCTCGGTTCGTGGCTGCTTCTCAACCCGAATTCAACTATTGTTAGATAAATAAACTCAAATAAATTTATACTCAATTGCTAAGCTAATCTACGCTCGGCATGACGTGGTATCCACGCATGTTCAAAACTCTCGGCTCAAGATAAAATTACTGTTGAATCGCTATTGTACCCGGTTCGGACATTTTGTTGAGACTTGTGTCAATAATAGTAATTATAATTCTCATGAAACTCTTGTCACTTTAAGACTGTAAATGTGATGTGTCAATATATATTTTATTATTGTGAAAATACATGTAATTATTCCACCTTCACCATCCCATCCCGGCCAAAAAATAAATTCTGTAAAATAGCCTAAAAATTTTACAGACTATGTGAACCATAAAGTTTAGAGTGTATTACGATGTCTATTTTATTTGTCTATTATTGAAATACTTATTGGGGCCAGTTAAACGGTCAGATGATACTGTTACAGGGTATGCAAATTAATTAATGCACTGACTAATTTTAAGCCCTAGTTTGAGTTTCATTCTTTCTAAATTAATTTCTATATCTACTCATATATATAAAATAATGGAAAGTTGTTGAGGTTTTGAGGGTGTTCGGCCCAAACAAACTTAAAAATTGGATTCAGCGGATCAAAATACAGACGGTAGATAGGTCGCGTCGAATGTACAAACTTTTTTTTTTTCAAAATTTAAAAATTCATATTTTTGAAAAAACAAAAAATACAGTTCCAACAATTTTAGAATCTTTCAAAGTTGGTACAATGTAGTATACAAAAAAACTTGAGCTGTCAAAGTAACTTACACAATTGGCGGCCTTCTCTATTTCCATAGAACGAACAGGGGGGGGGGGTGTGAGAACCATGCTCTGAACTATGCGCACCGTCGCCTACAAGTAACAAAAAAAAAGAAATTAGGACCGCTTCGAGCTTAAAAATATAATTTATGCTACTATCTTAATACTGACATTTACTTGAATTTGATTCAAATCGTCGAAATGTGATTCAGATACGTGGTTTGAAACCTGCAAAATTAGATATCAATTATTTATGAGGTTTTATACGTATTGCATTTATGCGTGTATGTGTAGATTAGGGTGTCCGTTATTTCCAAAATTGATTTTTTTACAGCGATCGCCTCCTGAATTTTTACACCTCTCAGTGTTACAAGTTACAGTGTTACAACAGCGTGAAACTGTTACAGGGTATGCAAATTAAATAATGCACTGACTAACTTTAATCTCTAGTTTCAGTTTCATCAGCGCATATTCATCACCCACACAAACACAGCACATTCCCGCAATTTAACAATAAATAATAATAATAATAATAATATTAATATATCACTGTCAAAATTACTGTCATATATATAAAATGATTACATATAAAAGGGAACAGGACAAAAAATTTTTTTCTCGTTTCAAGTAAATGAATTTTTGTATTAAATAAAAGAAACACTTGACTCAATAAAATTAACTTCAGTGATGAAAGTTAAATCTTGATACAAGTAATAAATTGGTCTTTATCGAAGAAAAATTACTTCCACCAAGAATGAAATTTCAAGAATAATTTTTGCTTCGGCCAAGACAATTTCGGTTTTCCTTCAGGCACCTGAATATTTTCTTGGACCAAGAATCTTTTTCTCAAGTCAATATATTTTTCTTTCTGTGTAACAATCATATAGTCTTCTTACAAAAAATTATTTATTTTCGATCCACAACTTTAAGAGTGTGAGGTGAACGTTTGAGCCATTGGAAGACTATAGTTGAATCTGACCAAAAAATTGTTTTGTTAGATGTAAAATCAAATGCAGGAAGTGCTTCTTTATATAATCTAGAAAGTAATTGTGCTGCACATAATTCTAATTTAGGAATAGTTACATCTTTAATTGGCGCGACTCTAGATTTTGAACAAGCTAAATTAACCATGATTTGACCTTGTTGATTCGTTGATCGGATATATAAGCAGGCTCCGTAGCCTATTTGACTGGCGTCGCAAAATCCGTGTATCTCGATATAAATAGCATTAGGAATGACAATATTACGATCAACAGCAAATTCTCTAATTAATGGCAATTGTTCAGCGAATTTACACCAGCGAGTATGCAAATTTTGAGGTATTGCTTCATCCCAATGAACCCTTACCTTCCAACATGCTTGTATCATAGTTTTGGCAGCAAGTACTACTGGACCTAAAATTCCAAGTGGATCGAAAATTTTTGCGACATTTGATAAGATTGTTCTTTTAGTTATTTTTCTTAAAGAATCTAGTGAGTTAACAGTATAGATAAATTCATCAGATAAGGAGTTCCAAAAAACGCCCAAAGTTTTAGATATAGGATCATCATTAATAGCACAATCCAAGTCAAGAGTTCTTTGATCAAAGTTATCCAATGTATGTTTATGGTTAGAGGCCCACTGACGGAGTTCAAAACCCCCGTTACTTACTAATTGAATTATTTCATCGCGTAATTGTAAAATTTCAGATAAAGAATTTGTTCCAGTTAATAGATTATCTACATACAAATCGCGTTTGAATATAGTTGAAGCATTTGGAAAATTGTGACGTTCGTCATCAGCTAATTTATTTATTGTACGTGTGGCTAGAAAAGGAGCTGCGGATACTCCGAAGGTAACTCGTTGTAATTCAAAGGTACTAATTGTGTCATTATGATAATAAAGAATTCTTTGAAATTTATGATGGTCCGGATGGACTAGAATTTGTCGGTATATTTGAGCAATATCAGAAGTCATAGCATAAAAATAACTACGAAATCGTAATAAAATAGTGAATAAGTTATCTTGTACAGTAGGCCCCGTCAGTAGAACCTCGTTCAAGGAGATACCTTTATCAGATTTTGCAGAGGCGTCAAATACAACGCGTACCTTGGTGGTAGTGCTAGATGTCTTTATGACGGGATGATGTGGTAAGAAGTAGCCCGGCTCTTGATCATTTGATACAAGTACCATATGACCAAGGTCAATGTATTCCTGCTTTACCTTATTGTATTCAATCTTAAGTTGTTGATTTAAATTCAATCTCCTCTGTAATGAGAGAAATCTTTTATAAGCTTGTTGTTTTGAATTACCAAAATTTACATTGTCGACTTTAAAGGGTAATTTTACAATGTATCTCCCAGTTGCATCCCGTGTAGTGTTAAGTTGATAGTGTTTTTCACAAAGGGAATCATCTAAAGTTCTAGATCCCTTGGGACTAATGTCTTCTATTGTCCAAAAATGTGTTAATTGATTTGATAAGTCTAAAAGTTGACATGATACAGGCTGTGTGTTATTATCATCGTTGACTCCCCCCGCTACAACCCAACCAAGCACTGTTTTCTGGATGATTAAGTCACAATCGTCATGTGAGCGATTTATTTGCCCAATTGACAGCAAGGCTAAAGTGGTTCCGGAACCAATAAGAACATCTACTGGTCGTGGAAGATGAAATAATGGATCAGCAAGAGTTATGTTATTAGGTATATGTATTTTATCACGAGGAAATACTTCATTAGGACTGAAATCGGTAATTTTACTGACTGTTAAAAAAGATAAAGATTTCTGAAATTTACTATTTAATGATTTACATACTACTTGTACAAGATGTTTAGAAAATGTTTGCATTCCATTAACCGCGCCAATTGGAATAGCACAATTTTTAGTTGGTAATTTTAATTTGTTTGTTAAATCTTCAGTGATAAAATTAGCAGTAGCACAAGTATCGAGTAAAGCACAAGCTTGAATGAATTTACCATCAAAATCACGCAGATGTATGAGAGCGCTCATCATTAATTGAAAACGTGGCATTCTAAGTGCTGTAGTTAGGTTGTGCACAGATAGTCAAGTGGTGGAGTCCTTGACAGCTGGTGTGACAATAGTTGATTCAGGCTTAGAAGTAAGTGTTGTATTGTTTTTATTATGAGAATATTGTTTTTGTGGAGTTTGCGCATAATGCAGCATAGTGTGTTGGAATTTGTTACAGAGTTTACATCGGATTGAATTACATGGTCCCTTGTGGTCACGTAAACAGTTAATACAGAGCCGGGAAGCTCTAACAAACTTAATGCTTTGGTCAATTGTCAATGAATTGAATTTCTGGCATTTAAACAAAGGGTGATTTTGTCTACAGTTTGGACAAGTAGTAGTAGTGGCAGTCATCAGGATTCTAGTTGATGATTCTCCGCGATGGGTTTTTGATATGTTTTCTGAATGATCATTACGTTTTCGTTTGAAAGTTTGATTTGAATCGCGATTGTCATGATGTCGTGTACTGAGCCTAAAGGCATAAATCGTAATGAATTTACTAAACGATTCAAAGGTTGGAACAGTATTGTCATCTGTAAACGTTTCTGACCATTTGTCTCTAACTTCAGTAGGTAATTTATTTTCTAACATTCTTATAAGCATGACATTAGTTATTGATGAGTTTAAAGAGTCGAGGTCATTTAAATGTTGATGAGCAGTATCGATAAATTTAGTGAGATTGTCTGTAGTAGCAACAGTGATGGGCTTTATGTTTAAAATGGCGTCACAATGTTTGGAAATTAATGCGCGTTCTTTTTGATAAGTATTGCATTTTGATAAGTGTTGCATTTGAGCCAGATACGGGCCATATTTGTGCCATATTTCGGCCATATTTTAACCATATATGTGCTATATTTTTGCCTCATCTGGGCCATATTTCGGCCATTTTTGTACTATGTAATCGACGTTTTCCAGCATGGAAACGTTCAAAAATTTAACTTTCGAATTTCTCGAAATTATTATCACAATCGTGATTAGCAGGTCATTTCCAAGCGATCACGGCTATTTCCACGCCTCCAAGACGCATAGAAACAAAGTTATGTAATCGACTATGTCCTGCGCGGAAACGTTCAAATATTTAACTTTCGAATTACACCAATTAAATATCATAATCGTGTTTAGCAGGTCATTTCCAAGCGATCACGGCTATTTCCACGCCTACAACGCCCATAGAAACAAAGGTATGTAATCGGCTGTTTCCTACGCTGAAACGTTCAAAAATTTAACTTTCGAATTACACCAATTAAATACCATAATCGTGTTTAGCAGGTCATTTCCAAGCGATCTACACTATTTCCAACCTTCCAAATCCCATAATAGCTATGTTATGTAATCGACTGATTCCCGCACGGAAACGATAAAAAATTTTCCTTTCGAATTACATAAATTAAATATCATAATCGTGTTTAGCAGGTCATTTCCAAGCGATCACGGCTATTTCCACGCCTACAACGCCCATAGAAACAAAGTTATGTAATCGACTGATTCCAGCACGGAAACGATCAAAAATTTTACTTTCGAATTTCACAAATTAAATATCATAATCGTGTTTAGCAGGTCATTTCTAAGCGATCACGGCTATTTCCACGCCTACAACGCCCATAGAAACAAAGTTATGTAATCGGCTGTTTCCTACGCTGAAACGTTCAAAAATTTAACTTTCGAACTACACCAATTAAATATCATAATCGTGTTTAGCAGGTCATTTCCAAGCGATCTACACTATTTCCAAGCTTCCAAATCCCATAATAGCTATGTTATGTAATCGACTGTGTCCTACGCTGAAACGTTCATACTTCAGCCATATTTGTGTTGCATTTGAGCCAGATACGGGCCATATTTGTGCCATATTTCGGCCATATTTTAACCATATATGTGCTATATTTTTGCCTCATCTGGGCCATATTTCGGCCATTTTTGTGCTATGTAATCGACG